>NC_092814.1:27545000-27680000 GCF_023375885.2 Dermacentor andersoni | reverse complement strand
TGTTATCTCTGCAACCCCCCCTGCACCCCCTCGTTTAATGCTCGAAGCTTTGGAACCTGTGAGGTAAATGTACAAATAAAATATCATGTATGGAATCATTGCATGTTCGGATCTTCTAGCTTTTGTTTCACGGCGGGTTTCGTAGAAAACTGCCAATGAACATTGGCCCTTTCACGTTCCTGATGATGATAATGATGTCCTTGATGAGTTTGGCGCTTACCCACTCGCGGGGATTGGCCAAGAGTCGGGCAGACTTTGCTTATGTGTTCAGAAAATGGAGGTAAAAATCTAAATATTTGTTACATGAATTTAGGCGAGGGAAAATCGAAACGGTTCAGTAGACTGTCATGCTACGAAGAGGAAAAAATATAATGATCTATAATATATCAATGAGGCAATAGAGGAGGAATGAAAAGAATAATACGGTCATCAATGAAATCGGTTTGATTCAATATTAAATTTTTCTAAGGCGAAGCACACATTCCTGTGTGAGTGCCCACGCACAGACGCTCCGAAAGACAGTAGTACCGGAGTGTTCAATGGCAGGCCGATCTGTTCCTGCCTCTTTCAGTAGACACTTGCGAAACGTCTTCGCTGTACATGGCAACTATATAGCGGCGTCGTTCAAGGATCAGTGAAAGGACCACTGCATTTTGTTTTATTAATGTCGTTCTTTCCGTTATTTAGACTTGTTCTTTCCTTCAATATGCCAATGATGTCAATACTTTAAAGTAAATGCATACTGTTTATGACTGTCTTATCCTGCAGTCTGACGGGTTTTCGTTTTCTAAATGGTGCAGAAAAAAAAATACCCTCACCTTGAATGCTGCTGAGACAAAACTCGTGACTTTCCCTTGCAAACTAGCACGAATTTCTTTTCCTTTTTCTGTAGATTCTGTACCGTTGCATAAGGTTTGCCAGACCAATGATCTCGGTGTACCTTTTGATACAACCTTACACTTTTCTTCTCCCACTTAACGCGTTCCATTGCGGGGTATGCGCTCTCTCTGCTCTGTTTGTAGACTGTTGAGGGAATTCTATTCTTCTTGACACTGAGAATTCTCTTGACAATTCTCCTTGATGATTATTGACATTACCCTTTCTTCGCTGCCGACGTAATCGCGCTGACGTTTTTTTTTCTTCTTTTTTATCACCCCCTTCACAGTATCCTCGCCTGCCCCGAACTCCTCAGATGTGTCACGTTTTTTATTCCTAGCAAGGTCAGCAGAGAACATCAACCTTTCCATGCTCCTACCAGTCATCACCAACACTCAACTATCCACAGAATATGCTCTATAACGCTCAGTTTCAGGGTCTCGATATTGCGATAGATAAATTAAATGTACACTCCAGGCGCATTTCTTCCATCGCCGTCGCCGTGATGTTTCGTATAAAGTGCAAGGGCGATTACGCCACCGTGATGCATGTGCGAGGGAAAGCTTGCGATGGTGAACCGACGATTTCGGCTCAATCTCGCGCGCGCAAGGGAGCAAAGTGGGGAGTAATCGCGCCGTCTTCCGTCGCGCGCAAGGAACTGGGGGATGGGAGGGGACGTTGTACTTTGGCAGCTGGCGCATGGCGCGGTCGCGCGGGCTTTATCTTGAAAGCGATCTGCTTTGGGGGCAGAGTCTAGGTGACGGCTCGTAGCTTTGCGTGTCCTCGCCGCTGAGTTTGCGTTGAGGCGATAGACAGTACGAAGGACACGTGGCTCGCTGCTGCTGCCACATTTCCTCACGCCAGCGTTTTGACAGCGAGTCTCTGCGCTCATCGAGTGCGATATATGCATGTTTCCCTGCCAGCGCTCACACCATGCTTGTTAATTTAATTAGTAAGCGAGTTTAACAAGTTTAAACGCCCGATAAAACTACTATCTTTACTTATTATGGGTGTCTCCTAATTTTCTATCGCAATCGATGCTACGCCTTCCGGGCGAAAGTGCGACTTTTTCATAACTCGCTGTACTTGTTCTTTTACGAGCTTTCCGCTTTTGTATCATAGTTTCACACATTGTTCAACTGCCTTTCTTCTCGTTTTTCTTTTATGTTTACCTTGCGCTTTGTTGTATGTACACTCTTCTTGAAATATTTTTTACTCGTTTTTCACGTATATTCCCCTGTAGTATTATTGTTTGTCCTTGTTTTTCTGCTTTCTGGTTTTTAATGTGCGTGCTGGGGGGAGGCACAGGCATCAGTCAGACCTAAGGTTCTTCCTGGGCACGGTAAATTATTTGTTTATTTATTTATTTATTTGTTTATTTATTTATTTATTTATTTATTATTTCACACAAAATTGACTTGTCCCACACATAGACATTTGTCCACTTTCCATGCAGCATTCAAATTCCTTTCATGATTTATGTCCAGAAATATCAATGTTGTTTTTGAATGTTATGCGGTAGACCGTCGGCGCATGGCATGTGTACTCTTTAGTGCTTCCTTGCTGGTATGTATGTGTCCGCCTTTTTCCATGTGCCGGTTACTGGGTCCTCGGCGTCCAGACTTCCAGAAATCTCTACTTCATGCATGTCAATGTTTTACTCTGCATCGTTATGCTATGTTATATAATGTTATATTATGCTGTGTAGTATTGTGCTCTGTCGCGCTATATTTTGTGTTATATCATGTCTTATGTGTATTGTAAACAGCAATTGTATAGAATGCGCACTTCTCTTTGCTGTTTGATGATGTATACTATATATCTTTGTATATATGTTATACTATTTCTGACGTGTGCAAGTACCAATACCGGCAGGTCGTTCCTGCGCACGTTAGTAAGATTTGTTGATTATTATTGTTACGCTTATTTTCAATAATTTATTATTATTATTATTATTATTATTATTATTATTATTATTATTATTATTATTATTATTATTATTATTATTATTATTATTATTATTATTATTACTCGCTGCGGGTTGCCGCTCAACGCACAAGTGTGTGCCTCGCCACCCTGCTCGCTCGAGTATAGCCGCTTCTGGCTGCTCTCTGCGAAGCGACAACACATGCTGGCAGTTACGACGGTGGTTGTTGCGGGAATTAGACGACTTTCTCGGCGTGTCGACCAGTGAGCACTCGCACCGCATTATTTCGGCAAGAATACCGCAACACTCCGCCACCCTCGGTCAACGCTAGTGCGCGTGCGTTGATACTTGCTGTGGGTTGCCGCTCAACGCAAAAGTTTCTGCCTCGCCACCCTGCTCGCTATGCTCAGTGCCCCTCCTCAGTGCCGACCATTCTGCTGACTCTCGGGACTAGTGGCCAACTCGTCCGAAAAACAGGATTCACCAGCTAGCTACTTAAGCCAGCAGACAGCGGGGATCCTTTGCAGTCAGCGGCGAGTGCGTTGCCCAAGCTAACACGTTGTATTCCAACAGGTAGCTCGTCATTTGGCTAATATCTGTCGACTTTGAATTTGCCGCTGATTGCACACTGTGTACGCTTCACCTGTATGACAATGACAGAGTGTATTACCTGCCACAAGGCACGGCCCGAGGATGGCAATTTCAGTACCTGCGCGAGTTGCAAATTTTCTGATCATTTGGGTCAAAACTGTTCAGGAATTGCGTCAGACATCTTTAACACAATGGGTACAACAAAAAGAGAAGTAAGGGTATGCAAGACATGCAGAACGGCAAAATAACGCACATATAATTCCAACTTTCAGTCTGATGCTGCCAAGGTCCATGAAAGTACGGGCGTAGAAACGGCATTGTTTTCGGAACTACAAGATATCGAAAAGAGTATACAATGCTTACCGGAGTTTCATAACAAGGTTGATTCGCTGCTTCTTCAGGGAACAGAAGTAAATACATTAATCAAAACAGTTCAAGAATTGAAGAGCTCAGTGAAATATATGTACCAACACTACGATTATGTTCTCGAAGAAATAAAAGCAGCCAAGGAACAAGTGTTTTCTCGAGATGCAGAAGTATCCGCCGTCAGAGTAGCTCTGCAGACGCAAGCCCAACCGCTAGAATGGATACAAGCTGAACTAAATGACAGTTTACAATACAGGCACAAAATCAACATGGAAATCCATGGTCTCAAAGAAGAGACGGACAAAAACCTCAAGGAAGTTTTCGGTGATATCGTCGGAAAGCTAGAAGTCGAAAATCTTTACCTGTCGGAATTTGAAACAATCCATTAGCTACTAGGTAGACTTGGCGCTATTCCTATGGTTCTTGTGCGCTTCCCTTCCATTGCTTCAAGAGAAAAGTTGTTTGAAGCCCGCAGGAAGCTTCAATATCTCTTCAAACCTGGAAAGCACCAAACGATATTTTTAACGACAACTTGACAAGACTAAATCGAGATTTATTCTGGCATGCAAGGACCAAGGCAAAAGAGAATGAGTACAAGTTTGCTTGGATTAAGTCTTGGATTTGCTTAAGTATTTTAGAAGGGCGCACTTGGTCACAGATCAAACAACGAATTTCCTGTCGTAAACACCAATATCAGAAACCTTTGAAAATACTGGGAAGAATTTAAACTAGTTGCCAAGTCGCAAATTGGCTTTGTTAACGTATTCGCCCTGGCATAAATCGATGCGTCAGATGCTTGCCTGCATACGTTTTATATGCCAGGCTATCAACGCCATTTTGTGACGCGGCCTCACTGACGAGGGGGTGGGATCGCTATCTTTGTTAGAGATACGTTTGACATTGCGCACATTGTCGTGAGCTCCGTTCATGCGGAATGCTTAGCGCTGACGATATCTTGCGGTACCTGGTGTTTAAGGTTGCTAGCTTTATATCGGCCACGTTGCAACAATGTTACCCATTTTCTGCTGCAACTCGGAGAAATTTCGAACTCGTGGAATTCAGTGGAAGAATTGTGTTTAGTGGGAGATATTCATATAAATACCTTTAGTCCCACTGTAGGCTCTGTATACGGATTACTTGTCACTCTTGTCCTCGTACGGTATTGCTAATACAAGTTGAGTTGAGTTGAGTTGAGTTGAGTTGAGTTGAGTTGAGTGGTTGTAGGCTACTGGTGGGATTAGCCTTGCAGTTGCTGCCGGCAATTGCTCCACCGTAGCGACACTTAAAATACATAAATCACATAAATCAGACACAGACCTCACAACTACACATAGTCACTCCTAAGATCACCATGTGGAGACCAAATCCGTGTCCTGCAGGTAATTTAAAAGAAGGCGAGAAGCCTCCTTCCTGCACAACTGGTTCCCGCGCGGGAAAACAATGTCCTGAAGAGAACTGTGAGAAATTCTGGTCTTCCTGAGGGACCCGAGTAACACATTCCTTTCCGCATTATACAGAGTACAGCACATAAGGTAATGTTCTATGTCACCGCACACACCATACGTTCAACATAATGGAGACAACGCCAGGCCAGTTTTATACATCCACGCAGGGGTACGAGCAGAGCCCGTGCGAATGCGGAGCAGTAAAGTGGCTTGGTTTCTTTTGAGACCCTTGGTCACACATGGCTTGTGAGGTGAGCTCCACAAAGAACTGAAATGGCACAACACCGCTTCTCTGAAGAGTCGCTTGTCCTCTTGAGGCACTTTTCTCAATGGATTCCCAGACAGCGCTCTATGGGCGAGGCTGTCCGCCATCTCGTTGCCTATGATACCTATGTGCGAGGGCACCCATTGGAAACGTATGGAGAAGCCTTTGATATGGAGATTGTGCACCGAGCGTAGGGAGCTAAGACATAAGGCATGAGTAGGGTACCCGTGCTCTAACCTTTGAAGGGCGGATTTTGAATCTGTAAGAATGACAACAGGTTGAGGCGTACAAAACCATAGCTTCTTTAGAGTTGCCTCAATGGCAACGCTTTCAGCCGTTGTGGAGGACACGACTGCAGTGAGGCGAACCGACCAATCATACTTCAAAGAGGGAATGTGAAAAGCAGCTGCACTAGATCCTCTGACCTTGTCCACAGAGCCATCAGTAAAAATTTGGAGATGACGTGCATATTCAGTCTCAAGATGTTCCAGTACGAGCGAACGCGTTGCCGCCAAAGGGGAACTCCGCTTAGCGCGAACGTGAGGAAATGTCAACGCACAATCGAGGCGCGCGAATGACCAAGGTGGTTTAAACCTCTTAGTTCGACCTCTAGCGTCAAGACCCAAGTAACCAAGAGTATTAAGGGCCAAGTATGCTCGGGACTCAGATCTCTTTCGAAGGCTCTGTAGAAGGGCTCGTCCGGCTATCGTCTGTTTGAGGCGGCCAATTTGCATCAATAACCTTTGTGAAGCGACTAGGCTAAGAGGTCTCGATAGAGACTCATAAAGTACCCCATTGTTAGGAGCAGTCTGCGGAACCCCAAGAGCCCTCCTTAGGCCCTTTCTGTGCAAAACCTCAAGTCGTTCCAGTTGTGATAGCGAGGGGGAAATTAAAGTGAGCTGGTTCATTATTCGACTCGTCACTAGTGCATCGTGCAGCCTGATCATTGAGGAAGGGTGATTTCTCCATTGCTCACTTGCAAATCCACGGATCACATTGAGACGCGGAGATAGTGATGTCACAATAGAGTCCACAGCTCGTCGCCACTGTAGGAGGCAGTCAATAATGACGCCCAAAAAGCACTTGTGCTTCAATTGACGAAGGCAAGATTGATCAAGGTCTATCTTCAGCGGCGCATACCGTCTTCCTCTACCTGGAAACATGATGAAGCCAGATTTTTCCACCGAGAGAGTCAACCCAACACCTTGAAGGTAATTTTGAACTGAAAGTAATGCCTGTCGAGCTATCAGAGCTAAACGCTTGTGTTGATATTCTTTTAACCAAATACAAATGTCGTCCGCATATATCGACATATGGATATGCCTGCAATGTTTTTGCACTTCAGCGGGAAGACCAGCCATTACAACATTAAACAGCGTTGGGGAAAGAACACTTCCCTGAGGTACACCTCGCGATACCGCCCTTTCGGTGCTTATGGTACTTCCTAACCGCACTTGAATTTTACGATCACTGAGAAATGAGTGAATTAATCGCAGAAGATAGCCCTGTACGCCTATGGCCTGCAAGCTATTTAGTATTAAGCTCTGAAGGACGCTATCATAAGCCTTTGATACGTCTAGGAAAATAGCTAGTGTTGAGAGGCCGAAAGCTCTTTGATGTTCAATGTGGCTTATCAAGTCCAAAACGCTATCTTGCGCGCTTAAACCTGTGCGGAATTCAGTCATGCATGTTGGCAGAGCCATTCTATCTTCGAGCCACCAAGATAAACGCTTACTTGCCAGCTTCTCTATGAGCTTAGCCACACAGGACATCAGTGATACAAGACGATACGAGGCCAAGTCTGTCATTTCGTTGCCGGGCTTCAGCACTGGGACAACACAAGCCGCCTTCCATGAAGGAGAAACGTCGCCAGTCGCCCATACTTGATTGAGACAGCTTAGGAGCATCTTCCGGTGTTCCAGAAATAGGTTCTGCATCATCTGGTTGGAAATGCCGTCAGGACCTGGTGTACATCGACGCCGCAGGCTGCTGAGGGCTGTCTGTAGCTCTCGAAATGTGAACGGGGCGTCCATAACAGACGTAGATGTTGCAGGCAGAACACATGGATGAATTCCTGAACTTGCACGTACAAATGCATCTGCAAATTCCTCTGCCAAGCACGCGAGCGGTTTCTGCTTGCGCAGTGCAAGCGCTTCGAAAGGCTTACTAGGACGAGAATCACCAGCAAGGCTGCCAATGACTCGCCAAATTCTCGTCATCGGTGAGAAAACAGTCAAGCTAACGCCGAAGGACGCCCACTGCGACCGACAGAGCTTGTTCGTATGGCGTCGAATGGCAGAGTTAAGCCTATTGAAGGTCGTCTTCAAGGATCTGTCGTCCGTCTTCCGCATCAGTTGTCGCTCCTACCCGGGAAGAAATAGTTGGTGACCAGGTAACAACGTCGTGTCTAGACCATGCCACTTGACGGGCTCCTAATTCTTTGTTTCTTGCGTTATTTTGCAAAGTTTTGCAGATCACTATCTCGTCACTTGTTGTTCGTGTGCATCTTTTCCAGTGCCAACTGCTCGTCGAACCACCACACCCAATAACTTAATCTACATCACTGTGACTGAACAAAGGGTCTTAAGTAACATTGGTAACAGTTATAATTGGATGGCTATAACTGATTCTAGTTCACTAGAGAACGTGTACAGTATTTTCTGCGACCAAATAAAAATGTTCCAAAATATTCCTAACCACGCCCTAATCAAGAAACGTAGGAAAGATTATAATTGGTTGACCGCGGACATAAGGCGGGCCATTTCTTACAGCGACATGCTTTGGAAACGGTGTAAACATGCCTCAAAAAATAAAAACCTAGATCTCCAGTACAATATCGCAAGAGATATGGTAGTTTCTTTCATAAGGTACACGAAGCGCCAGTACTTTTATGAAAAATTTCGCCAGTCATCGAGGAATGCCGCAAGAACATGGGCACTGATAAATGATCTTGGTGGCAAGAGCGCCGCAATATTCGTTTAATTTCTTTTTTTTCTAGGCGAGGCGGTGGAGGTCGCAGATAAATTCAACCATTTGTTTGCACTGGCTTCCGAGAACGCATCTTCATACCACGCCGTCTAATACACGTTTAAGGAATCTCTTTCAGCTAGAATTTCAGAAAGTGAACTCCTTCACATCATTTTCAGCTTTACGCGCAGTAAACCTCCTGGTATCAACAAGTTATCAGCAAACCTGCTACAAAGGAACTTTCGAGCCTTATCCAATATCCTGCTCTTCATGTTCAACAATTTTCTTGATACCACGCTTATGCCGAAAGAGGTGAAGACCGCAATCGCAGCATCTCTTATTAAAGGAGGGCAAAAGGATGACATGGAAAACTATCGACCTATTTCTATACTACCTACACTTTCTCGCATTATTGAGAAAATGTTTTCAAATTGATGTGATCTTTTGTTGATAATTTTTTTACATTTTGTCGACTCGACAGTTTTGTTTTGTTAGCGGTCGTTGTACGGTAGACCTTCTAGAGGAGTTTACTGATGAACTGTTTTCAATTTTTCGTCAAAATTTGTTTTGCGTCGCTTTATTTTGAACATATCTAAAGATTTCAATACAGTTCATCGCGGGATTTTATTACCAATTTTTTCCAGAGGTTCCAGGGGTGCGTTTTACGATGTCCTGAAAAAACTATCTTGCAGAACGGTCGCAAGTGGTTGTCTTAGACGAAATGGTAAGTGCGAGTGGTAAGCTTCCACTGAAGGCCAGAGTTCCTCAAGGTTCCATTCTATCACCTCTACTTCTCAATATATTCATTAATGATTTATCTCGGGTTGTATCGAAATGTTATATTTCAATACAATGACGACGCTGTGTTGCTCTCAAAATATTTTTTCCAACTTTTCTCATGTTCATCTCGAATCTTCAGAATAATGTACATAAGACAATGAGTTGTTTCGCTGATAGCTGTTTAAAGGTTCACGCCTCAAAAACCCAACTCGTTTGCTTCAGATCCCCTTTAAAACTAACGGTAATAGACGCACCAATTTTCCTGCACAGTCACAACTGTCATTCTTGTCGATGCGTGCTGGTTAACAACATGAACTCGGTAAAATACCTGGGAGTATTTTTCGACAGCGATATGTCGTGGCATAATGGACTATAACATATGTGCGATAAGAATTAGCAGCGCTGCGTGGCTATTTTTTCACAGCAAATCTATCCTTCCGTTTGAAGTAAAAAAGAAATACTATTTCGCATGCCTTGGTCTACAGCAGTTTCCGATAGGGGATTGCCGTTTTTGCCTTTTGCCCCACCCGATAGCAAAGCCGTGTTGATTCTTTGTTAAAATATACTAAAAACGTAGCCTACAACACTCCGTCAATCACAAATCGTAACGTCTTCTCAGCACATGCTTCTGGACTCTGTTTATGCAAACTGTGGTGCTACGACGTTTATGGTTCAGTGATCTTAGAATAGGTTGCGCAGCCCCTCGAAGCATTCGTAGTATAGTTCGCTTTGTAGTTCAGTGATCCTCAATGCGATATGGTGAAGCTAGACGTAGTGCTTACCTGCTGAAAATTCTGAACGATTTGCCAAGTGAGGCATTCTCCATTACATAAAAAAAGGCCCTGAAAAACATGATTTGTTCACTCTAACACGGTTGTTCTAAGATTTGCAAAATATACTGGTCATCATTTCTAAAAACGTGTACGTCTTATCTTCTTGGTGTCGATTGTTAATTCTTGCTCCCTGATTTGGTCCTTGTTCGTGTTAAGCTTGCTAAATGTTAGTCCTCCTGCATTATCTTGCTATATATCGATGCTAAAGTAAACATTGCACACTTGTTCGCTGATTTTGCCGGGCCAAGGCCCTCAAGCCACTGATGCCTTTGGCAGGCCCGTTTCTTGCACTTTCTATTTCTTTGTGCAATAAATTATTATTATTATTATTATTATTATTATTATTATTATTATTATTATTATTATTATTATTATTATTATTATTATTATTATTATTATTATTATTATTATTATTATTAGCCGAGAGCTACTGCCGCTGGCCAACTGCCCAAGGCTGCCCGGAGTGAAGGTCAGCCTGCTTGCCTTCGAGCTGGGCAGACCAAGGGAATATTGGTGGTCAAAAGTGCCCCGCGACCGAAAGCCATTTTTGTGTCCACGCTGTCTTATGAAACCTCGTCTGCTGACCTGACTGCGCGCCTAGCTCTCAAACGTCCGAGCACCGTCCATTGCCTGCAAACGCCTCACGAAGTATGATTCGTATGCCTCATTTCCATGTTCCTGGCTGCCGTCACCAACACTCATCTATCCACAGAATACTGAGTCTTTGTAACACTTATTTTTATTATCTCTATATTATTCATAACTCGATGTCATTGTTCTTTTCCGAGCTTTGCGTGTTGCCTTGTAGTTTCACACATTGTTCAACTGCCACCCTTTTCCTCCTTCTTTTATATTTACGCTTGCGCCTTGTTGTACGTACCCTTTCTTTTCAAGATTGTTCTTTCTTATTCATTGTTTATTTTATTTATGCACCCCGGACATTTTTTTCTTTTTGTTGTTTGGTCAATGTAGGCGTGCGCCAGCACTCAGACGTCATGGTTGGTCCTGGGCATGGTAAATAAATAAATGAGGGAGTCAGTGAGTGATTTCTTGGAGAAATTCTGTTTGTACAGATTCCATACGATGAAGAAACACTCTAGACTTGAACGAAGGAGTGCGTTATATTTGTCAAGAGTTACGTGTCACTACAGATAGTTTGTAGAGTATACACTGCAAGAAGCAATGCTCTTTCGGAGCGCCGTTACACCACTTCAAGTTTCAGTTTGAAGCTTTTCAACAGACGTTGAAGCCAGCTTTATTTCTCAGCACTAAGCAGCCAGCCCTAAATGCTTATTTGAGTGAAACTTGGACGGAAATACTCATTAATAACATGCATGACTCAATGTAGCAACAGCCTCGGAAATTTCCAAATAAAAAGAAAATTTTTTTTCTCTTACTGACCAAGCGTGGTGCAAAAGAAAGGATGTTTAATAGCTGTAACAGGTTCTTTCTTTGAGTGTAAGGTGAACAAACGTCATTCGCTAACATCTTATACAAAGATATGACGTAGTGCGCTGAAGGTGAAGGGCAAGCTGGCCATCTCCCTTATTCTCAGTGCTGGTGGTTGTTCGAATTTTCCTGTAGCAGCCGAGCTGATGCGTTCTTTCCTTTCGCTATTATGGCGGCATTGTACACCAATGAATGCGACATGTGTGATCAAAAGCGCTTGATGGCTTTTCTTACTTCCTTCCTTGCTTTCTTTCTTTCTTACGAGTTCGCGTATGAGACGTTCGAGACGGCCTGTATTCGTCGCGTGATTAATTCTTGGTCTTGCAAATGTAATAACGGTCTTAATCAATCCGTGCACGGCACCTTATACACTAATCGGGATATTTTTGCTGTAAAGCCAGTCTTTCACTTTCACTAGCTTGTTTCTTAACTTGTTGGACGGGACTGTGCGGTGATCTAGATCGTAAAATGGCTCAACACATGCCTCCGTGACACAAAGAGCGTAAGCGAAGCGTGTTTGAGTTTGTGGGAGCCATTGCCTGCGAAGTGGAAGATCACACTACATGACCTTTCATACTGCGAATAAGCTTTCTCATCTGTTAAACAAAAGGTGTTCTCGGCGTATTGCCCTCGATTCGGTCTTTTTCACTTAAACCGCCATCAGTCCTGTCACGTGCTCTTCCAGAGCCACACTGGCTATGTGCGCTTCCTTTTTCTTTCTTTTCTTTTTTCTTTTGTTTTGTTTACGACATGTGCGTCATCATCATTATTGCCGTCAGCGATGTACTGAGAAGCATGCACACTGCATGTCAGCTTCGTGCGTCTGTTTAGTAGCAACCGTGAGGAACGCATTTCTGACGTAGAATCTCCGGCACTATCGCGTTCACTTAGCACCACGCTACGATCCCGCTGTTATCGCGGCTGAAATGCGTACCCGGAACTAATTGCTTTACTCGAGAACAGCAACAGAGCCGGCGCCGACGTACTATATATATATATATATATATTTGTGTGGGGGGGGGGGAGGGGGGGTAGCTCAACTAGTAAGAGCATCGCACGCGTAATGCGAACACGTGGGTTCGTATCCCACCTGCAGCCAGTTGTCTTTTCGTCCCATTTCATATCCAGTAATTTATCATTTCTTTAATTGAATTAGTAAGCACAATTTATTTCCCCTATGTTGTCCTTGGGGACTTTGTTGGCTTCCTGCGTATTTTTTATTTACAGATACTGCTGTCTCCATACGAGACATAGCAGGGATGGGTCAGTACAATACTTTGAAGGTACAATAACATGTTTGCAGAATATAACTGGTTAAATGGTCACAGAGAAGAGGTAAAATAAGTTTACATAATGCAGATAAAGCTTAAGAATGGTAACAAATACAAATACGATATGCACTTCATTACCTCTGCAGAAAATTGTTCCGCGGGCAGTCTTCTAAAGGATCTATCAAGCTTGTCCCACAATTCAAGTGGTGACAGAAGGAAATAAAATGAAAAGCAGTTCAGCTGCGACCTAAGCGGGACAATGTTCATAAAATCTGTGCGCATGGTTTTGCGCACAGAGCTGGTGACGAAAAATATAGGCACGCAGACATGAACAGAAGAATTGACAATATTGTGGAGCATGATAAGGCGGTCACATGTGCGTGCCTGAGCCAGCGACTGTAGGAACAATAGTTGAGCATGCGAAATATGGTCAGAAATGGCGATCATGCCTGCGTATACAAATCGTATCGCTTTTTTTTTTTGTACCGGTTCAAGTTTATTTACGTGGCATTGGTGGTGAGGAGACCAAATTATCGAGACGTATTCAAGGATTGGTCGAGCTAGCGTCTTGTATGTGCTTTTTTAACAGATGAGGCCAACGCATTTCTGCCATTTTAAGTTAGTCATGAAAGTGACTCCAAGATATATAATGTCGTTGACGCACTCAAGATATTCGTTTCCGTTCCTGAAAGTGAAATACAAAGGCTTTCTTTTGCTTGTAAATGTCATCGACGCTGTTTTCTTAAAGGAAATCGACATTTGCCAGGATGGCTCCAGTGGCAAAATGAGGCAAATACGCTAACTCGAGTTGGCCTTCCATGCTAGTAACGTTTGTAAAAAGCACACGATCGTCAGCATACATACGAAGTTTGACCCGGGTCTTACTAATGTCTTCGGCCGCATCGTTAATATATATAAAGAATAGTAGTGGCCCCAAGACCGAGTCCTGGGGAACACCTGAAGTAACGGTAGATGACTACAAGTGAGCGTTGCTAAACGAAGCGATCTGAGACCTCGAATACAAATAGCTAGTCAGGCAGTCAAGTAGTTTGTGATATTTAAGAACCGAGCGTAGTTTAACGAGAAGTTTTTTGTGACAGGCTGTCAAATGCTTTCGCATAATCTATGATGATTATGTAGAGTAAAGCAATTATTAACGCGATTATTAGAGTAACGCAACCGATCGATATAATTTCGCTCTCTGAAGAAGGAATCTTCCTCCTCCTGAGCGCCATAAAGCCCAGCAAAGCAAACGGCCCAGACATGATACCGAACGGTGTTTTGAAGGAATGCGCACACCCCATGAGTCGCCGTCTCCATCGTCTGTTTGCACTGTCGCTGAAAACGGGAACAGTTCGAGATGAATGGAAATTTGCAAACGTTGTACCGGTTCATAAAGAAGGGTCTAAAAATAATGCTGAACATTACCGCCCAATTTCTCTGTTATGCGAAGCATCAAATATATTGGAGCATATTTTGTATAGCAGCATATCTAAGCATCTCAGTGAGCACAGATATTTTTCCCAGAACCAGCATGAATTTCGCCAGGGCTTTTCCTGTGATACACAAATGGTTGAATTTCATTTCGACCTTTTGTCTGCAATTGATAAATAATTGGTGGTGGATTGCGTATTCTTAGACTTCAAGAAAGCGTTCGACCAAGTCAGTCATCGTTGCTTATCCTACAAGCTAGCCCAACTTGGTCTTCCTGAAGATATATTTAAATGGCTGGAGAGCTACCTTTCCTCTCGTAGTCAGCTTACCATTGTCAACGGTTCGAAATGGTCATCAGTTCCTGTCACGTCTGGCGTACCACAGGGATCGGTGTTAGGCACTTTGATGTTCTTAATCTTCATCAATGGTATATCAAAATGAATTACTTCGAAAATACGGCTGTATGCAGATTACTGCGTTGTTTATCACCCACTTAACACTCCAGCTGATATTGAAATTCTTCAATCTGATCTGAATAAAATTTCTGAATGGTGTAGTACATGGCACATGGCTCTAAACACAACTAAATGCAATTACGTTCGTTTCTTCGCGAAAAAGCTAGACTCACCAAACTCCAAAGTTATCAACAACTTCAGCTTACCGCATGTAAAGGAGGCTAAGTACCTAGGTGTGTACTTTACGGATACCCTTTCATTGAATGAACACAGAAGAAAAACCGCAAATAAAGTGAACAGAACCCTAGCATTTTTTGGCTCGCGCTTTCCACGCGTGCCCTGAAGGCATGAAAAAGGTGCTGTACACGTCATACGTTCTTCCTACTCTCGAGCACGCTAGTGTACTGTGGGATCCTTATCAACAGGACATGATATGTTTGCTAGAGCGCGTACAAAATCGAGCAGCCAGGTACATCGTCAGTGACTATCGCCGCACAAGTAGCGCCACCGCTATGAAGATTAAATTGCAACTGCAGACTTTGAGCGATCGTAGGCGTTTCCTTATTTCTTCCATAATATCTTTCATGGGCGCTATGGCATAGATAAAACGAGCTACATGCTCGCGCCAGATCACATTTTTCACTTGAGAAAATCGAAAGGAAAGCCGTCCGTTTCATTTCTTCGCAGTACAGTCGAACCATTTCCGTCTCAGCACTAGTGCAATCGAATTTTTTTCGTTTGAAGTTTTATATTTGTTAATTAACCAGAAACTTCAACTAAATTCCTCACTGTACATAGCATTATCGACAACTAGACAAACCCGACATTCCCACAACCTTCCTCTTGTGCCGTACTTTGCTAACACTAATTTATTTCAGCATTATTTCTTTCCCCAGACAATCACTGATTGGAACTCCTTGCCGGCTGACTGTGTGAATTGTATTGATCTTATAAGTGACCATGTTGTTTAATTGGCATCGTTAAGAGTGATTTCCTACTGTTCGTTTTGCTTGAATTTGGATGTTACAATTTAACATTGTTATATTTTTGTATTCCACTCCTGCTTGGGCCTCAGGGCCTGCAGTATGTCATAAATAATTAAATAAAAGAAATATATATATATATATCTATATATATATATATATATATATATATATATATATATATATTGAATGATGAAAGTATCCAACTCAGAAGACCAGAAACTAAACAACAAGGAAAAAATAAAAGATATACGACATTATAACGCCAGAAAGAGTGAGGAAGTAAAAAGTGGACGCCGCCTGAAATTAGTCAGAAGGAAACTTGGCATCGGACAAACCAAGATGTATGCACTGAAAGATGAGCAGGGTAATATCATCAGCAATCTCGAAGACATAGTAAAAGCGGCGGAAGAATTCTATGCAGACCTGTATAGAGCCCAAAGCAGCCACGATACCTCCATTCGAAGTAGTCATTAACAGGTTACAGAGGCTCCTTCTATAACTGGAGATGAAGTTAGAAGGGCCTTGCAAAAAGATATCAAACGGGGGAAAGCAGCAGGAGAAGATAGACTACCAGTCCATTTAATCAAAGCTAGAGCAAAGCTAATGCTTGAAAAATATGTGGCCCTTTATAGGAAACGTCTATCGACTTAAGGGTTGCAGAGATCTGGAAGAATGCCAGCATTATACTAATCCACAAGAACGGTGACGTTAAAGAGTTGATAATTATAGGCCCGTTATCTTACTTCCAGTATTATGTAAAATATTCACCAAGATAATCTCCAATAGAATAAGGGCAACTCTGGACTTCAGTCAACCAAGGGAACAGGCTGGTTTCAGGAAGGGATACTCTACAATGGATCACATTCATGTCAACAATTAAGTAATCGAGAAATCCGCAGAGTACAAACAACGTCTCCACGATTTTCATAGATTACGGAAAGGCATTTGATTCAGTAGAGATACCAGCAGTCATATAAGAATTACGTAATTAAGGAGTACTGGACGCATACGTAAATATCTTGGAAATTATCTACAGAGATTGCACAGCTGCTTTAATTCTCCACAAGAGAACTAGGAAGATACCTATAAAGAAAGGGGTCAGACAAGGAGACACAATCTCGCCAATGCTATTCACTGCATGTTTGGAAGAAGTATTCAAGCTAATAAATTGAAACGGTTTAGGAGTAAGGATCAACGGCAGATATCTCAGCAACCTTCGGTTTACAGATCACATTGTCCTGTTCAGCAACACTGCGGACGAGTTACAACAAATGATTGAGGACCCTAACCGAGGGAGTGCAAAAGTGGGGTTGAAGATTAATATACAGAAAACAAAGATAATGATCAACAGCCTGGCAAGGGTACAAGATTTCAGGATTGCGAGTCAGCCTCTAGAGTCCACGAAGGAATACGTTTAATAGGTCAATAACTCACAGGGGACCCTGATCAGAAGAATAAAAGTGGGTTGGAGCGCATTCGGTAGACATTGTCAGATCCTGACTGGAAGTTTACCAATATTATTAAAAAGAAAGGTGCACAATCAATGCATTCAACCGGTGCTGACATATGGGGAAGAAACTTGGAGATTGAGAAAGAAGCTCGAAAACAAGTTAAGGATTGCGCAAAGAGTGATGGAATGAAGAATGTTAGGCGTAACGTTAAGAGAGAGGAAGAGAGCGGTTTGGATCAGAAAGCTAACAGGGATAGCCGATATTGTAATTGACATTAACAGAAAGAAATGGAGCTGGGCAGGTAATGTAATGTTTAGGTTAGATAACTGGTGTACCATTAGGGTTACGAGATGGGTGCCAAGAGTAGGAAATCGCTGTCGAAGACGGCAGAAGACTAGGTGGGGGAATGAAATTAAGAAATTCGCAGGCGCTTGCTGGAATCGGTTGGCGCAAGACAGGGGTAATTGGAGATCGCAGGGAGAGGCCTTCGTCCTGTAGTGGTCATTAGATACGATGATGATGGTTATGATGATGATGATGATGATGATGATGATGATGATGATGTATCAGACTGAATTCATAAAGCTTTTCGTTCGTAAGTAACATCTGCCATAGGCTAGGCCCTTTGCTGCTATTATGTCTAGCAAGATGACTCAATACGATTTCTTCTAACAATAGGCATTATGGGGGCGAAATGCGAAAACACCCGTGTACTTAGATTTAGGTGTACGTTAAAGAACCCCAGTTGGTCAAAATTTCCGGAGTCCTCCACTACGGCGTGCCTCATGATCAGAAAGTGGTTTTGGCTCGTAAAACCCCATAATTTCTTTAAGTACACGGGTGTTTTACCATTTCCCTAAAACCCTATAATTTAATTAACAATAGGAATTAACATGAATGCGACTTTCATGGGGTAATTTTGCAGACCTCTGTGTTTACAAAAAAAAAAGATCTATATAGCATTGTTCTTTGTTGTCTGTATCAATTACCACTTACTAGTTATTATGAATGCTCGTATAATTAAGCCAAGTTTTTGTAGGGGGCGTAGACCCTCGTCAAGCCTGTGAAAGGCTTTACGTCTACGTTGCCATCGTCATCCTAATTACATAAATAAATGTGTCCGTCCGTCCGTCCGTCCGTCCGTCCGAGCATGCAAACCAATAATAAAAAGTGCGAATGGCGGGTGCTGTTTTCAAGGAGACGGATGAAGAAACGGAACGCTGCCATTATCGGGTGAGCAAAAGTGTGGGCAACTAAAATTATGCACGTGCATAAAACAAGAGAGAGAGAGAGAAAGAGATAGCCAGAACACAAGAATTCACTCATACCATGATACTTGTCTTTCTCGTGCAGGTAAGAAAGCGTTTTGGAAAATGCTTTCGTTCTAGCGAGCGTTGTCTTGTCGTGCTGCCGTGCCCTGCTGTACTTCACGATACAATGTCGGACGTAGTGTACGTAAGAAAGTTACTATTGCTTGCCGAGCGATGTTGAAACTAACCCTGGACCCGATATGGCGGAACTTTCACGACAGCTGCAGCAGATTGCAGAAGACATAAAAGTAATAAAAGAAGAACGGCTAACAGCAATCGACAACAAATTAGAGCACTTAACTTTCCTTGAAGACAAGCTTTCCTCGTGTACGGAACAGGTAACCAATTTACAGCAGGTGCTGTCATCCTTGGAACTCAGGCTATACGACCTCGAGAATCGCTCCAGAAGGTCGAATCTCATAGTCTATGGTATGTCAGAAGAAAAAGATGAAAATAACGAGTCGCTGGAGCGCTCTGTGAATAAAAAGGTTGTCAAAGATTCCTTGAAATTGGATGAAGTCGCGATCGAACGGATTCACAGATTAGGTAGACCGGAAGAAAACAAGACAAGGCCAATAACACTGAAGCTTCTAGATTTCAGGGAAAAAGCGAAAATTTTGCGAAATTGTCACAAACTAAAGGGGACTGCGTTTGCCATCAGTGAAGATTTTTCACCCCGCGTTCGCGACATTAGAAGACACTTATGGAAATACGGCACACCAAAAAAAAAAAAAATTCCGGCGATAAAGTCTCTCTGGTTTACGAAAAACTAAAGATAAACGGGGAGCTATATTTTTGGGACGATGTACAAGAAAGACGTGTGCCTTGTTACACGTGCTTCAAACCATACAAAAAAACAGGACACACAAGCACGAACCCTTCGCCCACGCCGCCAGCAACGTCCCAAATAACTTTCATGAACATGAATGCGCGTAGCATTGTCAACAAGCTCGGTCACCTTGAATAATTACTAGTGGGTTTCGACCCGGACTTCCTAGCCATTACGGAAACCTGGTTAACAAAAGACACGAACCATTTTGAAATAATTTCCCCGAACTACGCTATAGTTCGTAAGGATCGACCGACACGTGGTGGAGGCGTGGCTTTGTGAATAAAAGATGAAGTCCTTTTCCTTACAATGCCTGAAGTTGAAGGGGTGGAAGCGATCTTTTGCAGACTCTGTTTTTCTAGTAGCGATATCATAGTTGGATGCGTTTATCTCAGCCCCTGTTCTGATTCAGACATATTTCAATCATTATGTCCTTATATACAACGTCATGTTAAGGGCACCAGACTAATACTTCTAGGGGACTTCAATCTTCCTGACATTGACTGGAGTACACTGAAACATCATTCACCTTGCGCGGAAGTTGTTTTCAATATGATGCTTTCTTTGAACCTCACGCAGATCCTAACCTACCCGTGTACAAGGAACTAGCTCTAACATTTTAGATTTAGTGTTCCTGAGAAATCCTTTCCCTTATCATGACGCGAATGTAGAAATACTTGAAGGCCTGTCTGACCACAAACTAATAATGTGTTCTGTCCCGTTTCATTACACTACACCCTCTTCCCGATCAACAATAACATATCCTGACTACAGCCGAGCTGATGACACTAGCATACTTAACACATTATCTGAAGAGCTATCATTGTTCCGTCAACTCTCAGATCACAATAATACCGGTATGGAAATCCTATGGCGTAGGTTTAAAAATATTCTATCATATTGCATTACTAATTTCGTTCCTACTAAGACTAAAATAACGCGAAAGAATAATCCTTGGATTACTCGAACTGTAATTCATGCCAAACGG
The DNA here is from genome assembly GCF_023375885.2 of Dermacentor andersoni. Taxonomy (NCBI): domain Eukaryota; kingdom Metazoa; phylum Arthropoda; class Arachnida; order Ixodida; family Ixodidae; genus Dermacentor; species Dermacentor andersoni. The sequence goes on along the minus strand of NC_092814.1, from coordinate 27,659,777 downwards.
AAGGTCCGGCGACTGAAAAAAACGCAACGACGCCACCCATCAGAAGGAACAGCCGAAAAATTAACATTAGCCACTAAGGATCTAAAATCTAAAATCAAAATAGCTAAAACTTTCTATTCTTCAAATACGCTAACGAATTTCCTAAAAGATTCTCCCCAAAAGTTCTGGCGTTACTTGAATCCTAAAGTACATAATGAAAGTAATCCGTCCTCGGAAGAAAATCGAAATGCTGCAACCATACTGAATAACTACTTTTGTTCCATTTCCACTACAGACGATGGAAATCCACCCCGCAATAGCCCCTGCACCGGCAAGCAACTAGGGCCCCTTACTGTGACTGAAGCTGGAGTCTTAAACCTACTACTAAATTTAGACACTAAAAAAGCATCGGGGCCTGATAACATTTCTAACACATTCCTGCGCAGATATGCCGAGTGGATTGCGAACTTTTTAGTAATACTCTTTAACAAATCCCTGTCATCCTGCACCCTTCCTACAGAATGGAAAACAGCTAAAATAACACCAATACATAAATCAGGAAGCAAATCAGATCCTTCAAACTTCAGACCAATCTCACTAACCAGCACAATATGCAAGCTACTTGAACACATCATCTTAAAGCACATAACAACCTATCTAGAAGATAACCAAATTCTAACACCTTTCCAGCATGGCTTTCGAAAGGGACTTTCTACCGTTACTCAACTAATTGAACTCGTGCATGACGTAACCACCTCTATTGATCATCAGAAACAAATTGACCTTATTTTCCTAGATTTTTCGAAAGCCTTCGACCGTGTGTCACACCCAAAACTTATTAGGATGCTTGAACTAATTTTAGGAACTGGCCCAATTTTAGAGTGGATTACTGATTACCTCACTAACCGTACTCAGTTTGTCGAAATTAACGAGAAATCCTTAACAGCTGATGTCACATCAGGTGTACCACAAGGAAGCGTCTTAGCCCCAGTGTTATTCCTAATTTTTATAAACGACGTTCCTGCTAGCATCTTTAACATTAGACTTTTTGTCGATGACTGCGTGCTATATCAGGAAACTAACTCTGTCGCCGACCATATAGCTTTAAATAACGCCATAGCAGCAGTAACCAAGTGGCGTGAAGATTGGCAGATGTCTATTAACGTTAACAAATCTGTTGTATTATCTGTAACTAGGAAGAAACATACATCACTCTTTCAGTACACACTAAAGAGCATTCCTCTTGCTTCGGTCTGTGAATACAAATACTTCCGAATATTACTAACCTCTGACCTCAGATGGTATTCTCACGTTAACAAAGTCACGACTACCGCACTAAAACAGTTATTTTTCATTAATAGACGCCTCAGAGTAGCACCATCTGATATAAAGTTACTAGCATATAAAACATCTGTCAGACCGGTACTAGAGTATGCAAATGTACTGTGGTTTCCTTTCACTAACAAGCTGATTAAAAAAACTTGAAGGCGTTCAGAGAAAGGCGCTCAGATACATTTTTAACAAACATAGGCTAGCAGACTCACCGACAGTACTACTCAAACAAGCAGGGATGCTAACCCTCCAAAACAGAGCAAGACTAGCGCGCCTTAAAACGATTTACCAACTCATAAACAATCAATTAAATCTGGATACCTCACGATACATAACGAAATCTCAAACGAGGAAAACACGTCATAACCCCCCACACACACTAAACGAGTATTCATTCCGTACTGACACTTTCAGGTATTCATTCTTTCCACAGACTATACGCGATTGGAAGGCTTTGAACGTGGACTCTGTTAATAGTTCATCACTAACTGCTTTTATCACGCTTGTTGAAAACGATCTACTTACATCTCAGTAATTATCTTTGTTTACTGTCAGTATCACTTTGTTACTACCTTTGTTTTGCATTTTAACACAATTATCTGTCCAACCCAAATCTTGCAGCATGATCCTTTTTATATATTTTTTTTACTCCTGCTGTTGTATAAGTTTATTCTGTGTATTAATGTGTATTTCCAAACCGTTATCATTGTCATGTTTGTATGTCAGTGTACTTTTTTGAATGCCCTTTCTGTTACGATCCCTGACGGGATTAACAGTATTGAATAAATAAATAAATAAATAAATAAATAAATAAATAAATAAATAAATAAATAAATGAATAAACACGAGAAGAAATCAACTAATGATTTAGTGATAGGCAGCCTGAATTCGAATTTGATTGTTTCATTCTCCTCTGAACGGTATTCCGCGAGTCGTAGTGTGCCGCGCATACGTCGCAGTACGCGCAGCTCAGGCAGAGGACGGGACGCTGCCTCGGGTGATGCCGGGGGCTGCCCTGTCAGCTGCATGCGACGGCTAATAGGCCTTGCCTCCTCGACATACCAGGTCGCGTGAAGAGCAACGTATTCGAAGCTTAATTAACAACCTCTTTATCTGCTTCCGATTTTTATTCATTTTTTTTCGGCAGTATCGCTTTGTCGGGAGGATCGCGTTCGGTTACACACTGTTCACGAATAATGAAAAGCCTAAATGAAGTAAAATAACACACTTTCCTACAATGAGTACTCAGGAAAGCGAGGAGTATAATTCATAGGGCGGGATGGCAGGGTCAGTGCGCGCTCTCCAAGTAGTTCAACAGAAAGCGCCAAGTGTTTAAAAGGAGTTTAAAAGAATTAGAGGAGCGCCACTTTCACTGGTGTTGAAAAGAGTGCAGAACGCAGAGACGTTCTCGATGAAATTCAGGAGCACGAGGCTCTTTGTAAAGTTCTTGCCATTGGGTGGCCACCTTCGGTAACAGTATGTCCAACGCATCTCGGCTGGCTGGCATCTGCGCCCTTGTTCACGAAAAGCTCTTACGCTAAGATTCTTCGTAAGAACAAATTCGAGCCAATCCTGAGGCTCTACATATTATTAGCGAAGGCAGTCCAGCAATGAAAAAAGAACATTTGCGAACAAAAAGCTTTGTGAATTCGGCACTGGACCTTTACGAACTACATGTGCTGTTTTGTGATTATGGGCCACACAAGGCGCTGAAACGAGGAACGCGTTTGACGAGGCGAAATTTTACTTCACTTACGAGGGCTGCCAAATTAATGTTAACATATATTTATTACATCCCATCCTGACTCTCAATGTGCAAATCTGGGGCCATGTTCACGAAGCTTTTCATTCGTAAGTGCTCTTTGCCATTGGCCAGTCACCTTTGGTAATAATATGTCCTGTGTCCGGGTTAGCTAGAATTACGTCTGACGAACATTTCCGTAAGAACATTTTGTGAATACGGGCCCTGACACTCTAATGAAGACCCATGAAATAAAAAAGCCGCCGTATTGCTAGAAAATTACAGGAGGTAAGCTTCGTTGTTCTTCAGGCCGTACAAATAGCAGTAATTAATAAACACTAGACAGGCACGCGCGCACAGACGAACGTCAATAGATCTCACTCTATGGCCGCGAGCACTCGCTGTTGCAGTAACGCTGGCGTGGTAAGAAGCTATACTGCGGGTCCAAGGGCGAAGGTATTGCATGTGGTGCCGCTTGCTTCACCATTTCATCTTCGCAGCGTCTCCAAAACTTCTATTGCGCTAGACGAGGCGTAATCTAAGCACCCGGGAAGACAGTGCGCTCGAAGTTTACATGCTCACCCTTCGCCCTGATGCACGCAGCAGACGACCACCGACACACGGCCCGCGGGTCGCGTTCAGAGTTCAGCCTTGGAGCATTGCGGTCTCGATCACGCCACCTCCAACATTGTGCGCGCGCGAGAACGGCGTGCCGTGAAGCCGACGACGACCATCTCGATTCGCCGCTCGCATGTTGGCCCTCGCACTTGCAGCACATCACACGACCACCAACATAGGGCGCGCGGTCTCCTTACACTTGGACATTATACGGGTCTGCACGGCGACGTGGACGGTGAAAATGCGCCTGCGTTCTCCGTATAATTGCTACCGTAATAAAACTAGGGGTGCGCGAAAATCAATCTTGGGTATGAATTGAATACGAATACTTGGCGTCGGATATCGAATCGAATATAGAATAATGATGTGCTCATGCATATATTAGAAAGTTTGGTTGTTTTAACATGTTGAAACATCGCATTTACATCGCAAGCAGTAAGAAAATTTAGACTAGTATGCCGTTACACTAAAATATTGTCTAACTCACGCTAACTAGGAAAACTTAGTAATTCCCACTTGCTGCCGGTTCCCGCCAACCTGCCCCTTATTATACAGCATCAAATTTCGCAAAACTTAGAGGCATTTGATCCTGCGCCAGCCGTCACTAATTGCACATGCTGCCAAGCGATAGGCTGGGGAATGTTGGTGGCGCTGCAAAAGGGACAAATGGACAAAGCAAAAGTTGCGCTCACACTCAAGCAAAATAAAGCGATGCTGTGCCATTCGCTATGGCCGAGCATTAGAAAAGAACTGCAAGAACATTTGTGCATTCTTCTTTCTATCTTTCGCGCCACATGCAAGTAGGACTTCTACAGCACAGCTTGTGCAGAGTTATATCTGCACTGTGTATAGTTTATTCCTTCATTGTGAGACATCTGAACGACTCACTGTTGTCGAGGTACTTAATTTCGAAGAATATAGCGCAACCACGAATATATTGCGAAGTATACTACACTGTACTCCAGGAAGAAGAAAGAAAGCCCCTTCGATAGAATTTAAAAAATTCTGATTATAACTTCACGTAAGCAAGTGTAAAACACGCGTGCGCGTTTAGAACAGCGCCTTTTATCATGCCGCGGCGCGCGCAGGCATCGTGGTAAGGCCCATCGCGCAACATCCATCGCCTGCGGGACCTGTACAACTCTCAAGTCTCGCTCGGGCACGCACTGCGTTAGCGGAGCGGCCATCGTTCTATCCTTAAATGTTGTAACAGGCAAGCCATACGTTGCATGCACGGAGGCGCGACATGGTCATGTAGCAGGCAGCTGGCATAGTGAGGCTGTGTGGTCGGACATTGCTGCTGAAGACGGCCCCGTTGGACCGATTCTCTCGGAGACAGAATTTTCATTGCAGCTGTATTCTTTGACACAGTCGCCCTTTCGCTGCATGCACCCTCGCTGTCCGCATACCCGCGCACCTTGCCACTGAGATGCTGGCTTTCTCGCAATGTGTAAGCGTCTACTGGATGAGCGTGCTTTACGCGCTAAATTTCGCCAGCGGCACGAAATCTCAAAACAAATCCGTCACAAGATCGCGCATATGTTATTATATTACATAGAAACAAACGTTCAGAACTATGTTTGCTCCCGCACAGCCCGCAATATATTCGATTTGTTTCGAATATTCGTATACAACAGGTTATTCGGGGAATTCTCGAATACCCAGTTTTTGAATCGAATACGAATATTAAAAATACAATATTCGATGGTATTCGAAACTTTCAGACATTCAAGCACCCCTAAATAAAATTGAAGCCTGAAAAACTGAAACCGCACTTCTCGGAGGGTGCTACAATAACCCTACGTGAAGTTGGCATTACGGTTTCACGCTTCATTACTGTTTCACTACGCATTACTGTTTCGCTATTTTATTACGGTGTTATAAATGTTATCTAAAAGGCTCAAGCTTCGTACCTAGGCTACGCTCACCGGCAAGCCTCAACTTCAGGAAGATGTCCCTAGCTCGGTGGCCACTTAGCACACCAGTGGTGCGGTATGTATAGATCAAAATACAGGGGAACACGAGGTATGCATGACTCTTCTGCCCCCTCCCCCCCCCCTAAAACGCTGGCTCGTTCGAATCCAAATCTCGTAGTAGACGAGCTTTATTAGCGCCTTCGAATGCATCTACTTGCCTGTACGTGTTTTACTGCGAGGTGTGGCCGAAAGAGCAGAAGAAACGGAACAGGCTGCGCCGCCTGACAGCGTTAGGTGAAACTATATACAGGCTACGGGAGAAACACGGCGTGGGCCTTGTTTCACTGTAATAATTAATGACCGACAGCGCCATCATAGGCGCCGATTAAGGGGGGAGGGGGGGGCGGGCTCCAGGGCCCGAGGCCCCTCTGGAGATTTCCGCCGAAGGGGGTTCTGCCCCCCCCCCCCCCCAGCGATGCCAGAGATTACCCCCCCCCCACACACACACACCTAAAGTGTCATTACTAGAACTCTTTTCACCCCCATCATTTGAGGTTTCTTTTGACTAGCCTCGCCCTTTTCAATTAAAATTTTATAGAGGATACTAGCTTAATACATCATTGTTGGCGCCGAAGTGCATGGCTTTTAATTCATACTTTCGCTTTATTTCCGCAAATCCTGACAATAAGCGGACACGCACATTAGAAGCACCAGCGGCGGCTGCCTCATCCGTATTTTCTCACTTCAACATTGTTTTAAATTTATACTGTAAACATTATGCATATACACAATATATTTAAATATATACACAGGACAAATTTCATTATATTTATGAAAAAGAAGGAGGTAACCAATTAACAATTATTTCTAAAGGTACGTATAGCCTATGCCTAGCGATCGGGTATTTTGCTGTATGTTCACCTCACTTCAAATTCCTTTGAGTGTTTTTTTTTTTTTTTTACCCTGAAAAATACCTATAGCTTTCAGTGACCCCTTCGGCAGAGTCTTTAGTCAACGACGTGTGAAATGCACGTGAATGATACGTGTCTCAGTATTGCTTCTCTTGCCAGCAAACAATGCTAGTGACTCATGAAAAAAAAAACATTTCTAATAATTTATGACCTTTATTAGGGATGCAAACATCGTCCCTTGCATGCAGAGGTCATAAATATATACAGGGTGTCCCAGTTAACTATCATGTACCAAGACTTAAAAAAAGAGCAATTGCGTTACTGGAAGAAAACGCAGTGCATATTGTTTCCAGTATAGTGGAGTAGCAGCGAGTCATTTTTTCTGTACTGAGGTTTAATTACGTCATTGTAATTAATTAGCTAACTCGAGACGTAATATTCGAATTATCAAAGTGTCATTGAGGCATTTGTAGGTGCAGACAAGCGACATCTAGCTGTGGTAGTTTCAACGACATACTAATTGCCTACTAATTTTTTCCGACTGATAAATAAACCCCGCGGTATATGAAAAATACCGCGTAATTACGCTCCCACCTGCATCATAACGCAGCGCCCTCAAGCCGGCTCCTTCTGAGTTAGCCAGAACTAAATAAAGGGAATAAAGAAAAACATCGTGATCGAGCTAGTGCCTTATCTGCCGCACCCTGGCCGAATTAACACGTCGCGTTTGGTGTCAGTTGGAAACAAGCTGTGATAACTTGTCTTATCGTAGATAAAGTGTTTGTTTTTGTTTTTGTTTTTTTGCCACAAAGCCTATCACCGCAAAAGCGAATTGACAACGTCAGTGCAAATATTTAAAGGTGCGTTTCGTTTCGTCGCAGTCGCCGTGTCTTTCTCTAATGAGCAGAAGGTAAACATGATCCTTGCCTTGGGAGCTGCAAATGGCAACTAGAGGAAGGCCGCAAATATGTATCAGTAATGGAAGTTTGGTGGGGGTAGACCAAACGCATCGAGTATCATCAGAGATGATGAAAACCTCACACAAACCGGCAGCTTCAAGAAACAACCACGGAAGATTACATCTTTGAGTCCTAGCCTACTCACGGATGTTGTAGCCTTTATGCCCTCAAACCCTCATGCTAGCGGGCGGGACGTGGCCGCCCAGGTACCAATTTCCAAGTCATCAGTTTTGACGATTCTAAATCACTCGGCCTTGCATCCGTACCATCTTAACCTGCACCAATGCTTGGAAGATAGGGACCTGCAGAATCGTCTCGATTTCTCGAATGGGGCCCTCACAAGATCCGATGAGTCACCGGACTTATTGAGCAACATCATGTGCACAGATGAAGCCAATTTTCGCAGAAACGCCCTGGTAAATTTGCATAATGCACACTATTGAAGTGACTCCGATCCACACTGGGTAAAGCGCTGTCGGTACCAGTACCAGTGCTCGCTTAATGTGTGGTTCAGAATTTACCCCGGTGCTATAATCGGTCCCGTCTTCTTCCATCCCACACTGACAGGACAGCGTTACGTGAACGAAATTCTTGAAGGAGTGGTGGATGAGTTTCTCAGCGAAGTCCCGCTGTCACGTCCTCCACTTCTGCGGCATCAGCAAGATGGGACATCCGCACACAGCAGTAGCCGAGCACGCAAATGGCTTGATGCGACTTTTCATGTCCAATATATTGCAAGGCACGGGCCTGTATGTTGGCCGGCTAGGTCAGCTGACCTCTCCCTACTCGGTTTCTTTCTTCGGGGTTATGTGAAAGATCGTGCTTGCATGATCCAGACGGACGTCACACCAGCTCAAGGCAAGGATAACGGATGCCTGCCGTATAATTCCAGCGTCGGACATCAAGAAAGCTACTGAAGATGTAATAAAACGGACTCGGTACTGCGTAGCTGTAGAAGGACACATATTCGAACACGTCCTCTATAGCAGCAGCTGATCTTCAGTGGGGTTTAAGAATTCATAGGTACTAAAGCCACACTGAAATCTGTAGGGGCTTTTTGTATTTTTTTTTTTTTGTGAAGGCATCCAGATTGTCAATTTGGCTCATTTAGAAGTGCGAATTTAGCAAAAGTGCGAATAACGGGACACAGAAAAGAGGCGCACAACACACGCACCAATTCGAACAAGTATGTTTGTTGTGCGAGCGCCGAATATATAGGCAGAGAAGTAACAGTAAAAACGTAAATGGTGTGAAAACATAAAACGAATGACTTAAGATTGAAGGTGGGCTGCGATTGGTTAAATTTGCAGATACGCGTTTTCCTTGTCTAATAACTGGATGGATGGTGAGCTGATGCATGAAGGACCACGTCGGGTGATGGCAAATGCTTCGATAATTTCATGCGTGCGCTGGTCAGCGTGCTCTTGGATGACAGTGACTTTTCTAAAATAGGGGATGCATTTACACGACCTGCAATGCAGAGCAAGATTGCTGCTTTAATTTTGTTTTATGTTGTTGGCGTGCTCCCAGAGGCGATAATTGAGGCAGCGCCCGTTTGTCCTACGTAGGAGCCCCCGCACTTCAACGGTACTTCATAAACCACTCCTCTGATGCAGCTGGTGAGGGGCGCCTGGTGCTTCTTGTCGCAACCTTTTTCGTGGGGATTGTCTGGGTTGACCCTTCTGCGTAAGACGTTCAGGTTTCCTGGGGCTAAAAAAACAACCGAAACACACGGCTTTCCAGCGGCCTTCTTCAATCTATGAGACATCCCGCGCACATAGAGAATGACAGCCATTTTCGAAGTATTGATCTCGGTTTTGCATGCCTTCTTTCTTTGGCACATTTTCGGTAACATGTCTTCTGATAGCTGTTCCAGGAGGACACTCAGACAACAAGCCCACAAAAGCCGCCGTACCTGAACTTCAAAGGCCAGGTACAGCGGCAAAAGCCGCTGTACTCGGTTGTTTATGTTGTTTGCTTTTCGCCTTTAGTTCGTGATCAGACAGGTGCTTCGGCCGCGTTATCAAGGGGATTTTGTTATCAATGTGATCAGTCGGCCTTGAGAGAGGGATAATAAATGTGCCGCAGAAATTAGAGGAAGGAATAACTACGAAACGGGAAACCTGCTGTTGGTGCTCCTTCCGTACCATTATCAAGGTGATGCGCTGTCTCTTTGGGTTTGCGACAGGCATGCAGTTGCTTTCAATCAGCTTATTTGAGGGCGATCCTTTAAGGATGTGGGTGGAAGCGCAGTCAATTAGTATTTTTCGTATTCCTTGAGGTTTCTCTGCCAGTCGGAAAAAAATATAAACAACTAGTACATCGCTCAAAACACCGCAGTTTGATTTCATTTGAGGGTGTCTACAAATGTACCATTGACACTTTGTTAATTAGGACAGTACTTCTCGAGTTAGATAATAATTCGGTCCGCTTTTATCCTTACTGCGTCTAGCTTGGCCTGTTTCTTCTTGATGAATTTTACTAGTTCAGGTGAATTCGAATGTCTCATCCCTCTCGTAATGCAGGGGCTACAACCACTCATCAAAATGAAGCATACAGCTAAGCATCGAACACGAGCCGAAGAAGAGGAACTGCGAAAGCAGCAATACGACTATGCGAGACGGCACATTACTAGTTGTGCCCCACCACCCCCCAGCAGGCTTTCACCTTCACGTGTTAGAGGAGTGCAACATGGGGCGCTATAACGTGAGACTATTCCGAACTTTTCTATTCCAATTCTGCAATCAGCCTACCGCGATTGGTCAAAAACTTTTTTGGACCACCCCCACATCACCTGTCTGGCACGCGACCTAAAGAAAACCGCGATAGCTCCCCATCTGATATGATGTGTACACACTGATTATGTATAATTTGACCGAACAAAACAAAAATAGTTATTTCTGATTCGACGCCTTTTTGCCATCAGCCCTCGGATATTGGTCAAAACGTTTCGGGCTGCACCCACCTCACCTGCCCGTCACGTAACGTCAAAAAACCGTAAAAACTTACCGCGTCTAAGTGACGCGTACGCGTTAAAGATGCATTATTATGCCGAACAAAACTGAATTTTCTTCGGAACAGCCGCAGGCTGCGCCGTTCCGAAAGGAATAAAAGATGGCTGCCGCCAATCGCTCCGGCACTGGCTACTCGCCCCTGCCGGAGAGCATGGGTTTATTTTCGTGTAATAAATCTTTTTGCGTGGCCGCGTAACGTCTTCGAGAACTTTCGGCACGTTTACGACCTCGTTCTGTCAACTCTTCTTGGTGAGGATCCGTTTTAGCGTCATTCTTAAGCTTCCGCTGCATGCCGCCGCGATTGTCGACGAGCCACCGCAAGCTAAGTAAGAGAAAGCGGACCAATCGCAGACGCCGGCGCCACCCTCTTCATCCGTTTATCAATTTTCAATGCAGTGGCTCGGCCCCATCGAATCCCTCTCCCCTTAAGCGTGCTCCTCGCCTCTTGTGAGCCAATTAGATAAGACAAGCCGCTCAGTGCAGGCAATGTTTTTCGTTTTTCAAACAAACAAAAGTGACCTCCTATGAAGGAGGGGAGCATTTGATTGGTTTGTTCAGACAACCCTGCGGGTGACCTCCCGATGCTTGCGTCAGCGGTTACGCGAATTTGACGTCAGGAGATTGGAATAAAAACATATTGGAATTGTTTTGCGCTCTACAGCCCATGCTGTCAAACTTATTTTTTCTTCTTTGCTAGAAGTCCTCGGTATCTTGTGTGCACTCGCCTGTACAGGCCTGAAGAGGCCTGTAGTATTTGTAAATAAACGACCATCCTAGTTCAGTGGTAGAAATTATATTTGCTGCTCGAGAACTGAAATTGTTCGCGCAAGACACAGCATATGAACAACCACTCAGATTGCGGCCAAAGCAATCTTAACACGGCATCGTGTGAGCCGCCGTGAGCACACTCACTTTAGGGTCTTCCAGGTGCAAGGCGGACAGGTTGCTAATTACGTTTGTTTCGTTTTAGCTGGTTTTTTCAGTCCAGCAAGCGTAGACAATGTGCAGCAAAGCACATTCTGAATGGGCGCCCACAGGGACCTCCACCAGTGCGATGACGGGGCCTACTCACGTTAGGTGACCACGCTTTGCTTCTCCGCTATGCATTAAGCGGTTCGTCTTGTGTTCCGAACTCTCTTGGTGCACTCTTTTCCATTGCGAGCAGTGGGGCTTGCAGACATTTACACTGAAGGTCGCCTCGCTAACACCTCAAAATTTCGTTTTGTGGTGTTTTTACACTTAAATTTACACTCAAAATTTCATTTTGAGTGTGAATTCGCCGCCTGTTGCACTTCAGCCTTTTCACGATTTAATCTTCCAAGGCAGGAGAAAGATCACGTACTGTGTACTGTTCAAAGTAAATCCTGAGTTTGCCCTTGCGTACTCAAGACAAAGGCTTCGGCTTTGGTTATAGTCCCCCGAACCTTACCCTCACTCCCGCTCTCCTTACTGCATTACCCCTTCTTTATCTCCCCCTCCCTTTCACCGTTTCTTTATGTGTGTGTTCTCAATACCTCAACTGTCTTGTCACTTCTGCATTACATTTATTTTTCGTTGGATTTAGGCCAGTTCAGCCGGCTATGAAAAGCGCCATAATCGATAACTTCATGTTAAGCTCCTGCCAGCTGGGCTTCATCAACGTGGGGCGAAATCTAAACACACAGGTGCCCTTTCTCTTATCCGCATACCACAACGTGACCGGCGCAGGCGAAAATCAAACCCATATTCTCGTGCTCGGCAGCATGCGTCATGCTCTTTTATATAGCGTAATGCGTCATGTGGAGGGAACTCTTTAGTCAAGTTTATTTTCAGTTATAGTACGACACACATGTCAGTTTACAGCTGCAGAACAAACTGAAGTCCATTTTAGCGATATTTCTTACTCATCCTTTAGCTACATACGTAAACACATAAATAAGGCGCCGTTCTAATTTGCGAAACGGCAGTGCATTGACACTTGTTGGGAATAGTAGCTTGCCCCTTCTATCTGCAGGCAAGTTCTTTCCTCAGCCCAACTTTCAAAACAAACATCCTTCAAAAGCTGGCCGCCCATTGGCACACAGAATGCCGGAGCTGGTGGACGCGTTGAGCCTTCCATACACGCTCGCCGCTAGAGTATGCCTACTTTGGCCGAGCACAGCCGGCGTAGGCCACCTCTGATTCGGTGCTCTCGCTGACCTAAACATAACCCTGGCCCACTGCGGGAACTGTAGAGCGAGTGGCCCTTCGCAGCAGCGTCTGACCGCCCACGTGGCTCTTGGTGGCGTGCGTGGCGTGGGCTTCGCGAGTGCGCGAAGCAAGATGCGCGCGATGGCACCTGCGCGGTTCCCAAGCAGCTCCGTCCACACACTGTGCTCGACGAGTACAGGACGCATGAAAGGTTCGCAGCGGTTCTTGTTCCGTTTTCCTGAGAGTCAACTCGAATGCGCTATCGAGACCGCGTATACCTATAGCGCACTCCACGTGAAATCAGCTGTTCTATGCACTGCAGCACTTAAGAGTGTAAAATGGCCGCTGCCTCCCCTCTGCCCCACGCGCGGTCGTACACACACACACACGCACACACGCGCGCGCGCGCACACGCAAGCGGACACGCCACGCACGCACAATTACACACACACGTCAGGTATAAACACGCGATTATCCGCTGTGACTTCACTGGTCTACCTCTCCGCCGTATACTTCTCTGTTGGTTATCTGGAGTCATTGATAAAACTGATAATGACTCCTTTAACTCTGCCACCTTTCTACTTCCTCAAGTGGAGGCACCTCCATGCAGTACATTGCTACAATATTCAAATATATTTCTCCAAAAATTGGGACATGGGGTGATGGTCTGCACAAATTCGTATGCTGGCGAAGGTCCGTCTGTGCCCCGCCCATGCCTTTAGCGATATTGCAGTAGACGCGCAGAGGTCTCTCCCCTTCCTTCTGTCTTGTCTTCACCTGCTCTTTGGGATGAAAAGCCGGATGCGTTTTCTACGCTGCAAACAGTACACAGCACCGACCACGCTCTCGTTTCATTATTCTCACGTGCGCAGAGGAGCAGTACAGGTGTACGAGCCTAAATTACGATGAGCGGCCATTGAAAAAGACCTTTTTTTGCGTTGTGTGCGTGCCACCTCCGCACGCTCCTGTTGGATCTAAGCTCCACCTTTCACAAACCTGATGCCAAATGTATGACGCGGGAAAGCAAGCAACATCTTTTTCTCGTCGTTAAGTTGAAAAAACAAACTAATTCCACCACTTATAGAAAATAGGACAGACTGCGGTGACGTAGCTCGAGCAGCAAACATCCTCGCCAAGGAGAGTTCGTGTTACGGCACCACTGCGCCCGGCAACGCGCTCACTTAACACAGCACCACGCCAGATGACCGAGAGGCGCGAAGCCGGAAAGCAGCTATGAGGCATCTTATAAGGCACAGGCGCCGAATGAACAAAGCTTTTCGTTCGTAAGCGCTATCTCCCGGCTGTCTTCGCTAATTATAGCTGTGGGCACGGCGAAAAGGCAAGAAGCCGAGCGTTAACCACGCGCCCGGCATTCTTGTCCCAAGTGGTTTTACTGCCGATCGTTGCTGCTTCTAGGAGGTCGCCGAATGACATCAACGCTTCGTATGCTTGGGTAACAAGCGACTGATTCACCCGTCTTGAAATCAACTTGACTGCAGGTTCTCGGCAAGACATGGGCAGCGCGTGCGTGACATCGGCCAATCCCGCACGTATGAAAGAGCCGCTTCAATCTGCATTCTTCCGTGCATGGGCACGGCGAAAACGCAAGAACGGAGCGTTAACCACGCGCCCCGCATTTTTGTTCCAGGTTGACTGTGTTTACTCATACCACACCGATGAAATCGGTCGCGTTGTTGGGCCGTGCCCACGGATTTTGCTGGCTTTAGCGTACGAGCAAGGTCGATCCAAATAGGCCGCGAAGCTACGGGCGAAAAGCTGTTCAGAACAGTCTCCGACATCAGTAACGGTGGTTATGGGAGCAGCGATTGAAGCGAGACTATATGAGGAGGGAACAAAGATTGGAAAAGAAAAAGGCGTTTTTCTTTTTATTAAAGCGAGACACGGTTAGATTAATTCAAAGAAAAGAAAATTTCAATCCAATTTTAAGTGCGCGTGACGAGAAACGATTTCCCTATTTTACTTCATCATTACCAATATATACCTTTTTTCAGCGCCCACTATAAGAAGAGTCATTCACGCCGCTGTCACTTGCAATGCCATGCATCTCTTGAAATGTGCAGAAAGGCACGTAGTTCACCTGTTACAATGCACGTTGTGTTCTTTTGTCTGAGTTTGATGGCGCGGGTAGCTTAATCGTTTCTTAACCTTTTCAGTCAGAAGTACTGAGTTACGACCGCCAGATATTTATTTACTTTTTTCTTGCGGCTGCGCTAGCCGATGGGCTTGGCGTCCTACGATGAGACCAGCACTCTACACCCAAAGCTTCTGTCGGCCTCCAAAAGAAGTATGCTCTGTGCAGAGGTACGATTTCGATTTCGACACCCGTACGGATGATCTTTTACTGCAACGCCTTCCGCGCTGAAAGATCGGGAACCCCATCAAGTGGAACGGCGAGGAATTTGAATATACAGCTGTAATGGCAAGCACCAAAAGAGACTTCGCGTCTTTGAGAATAAAATGACGTCACTTCTGTTTTTAAGGAATGTGGCATCAGTTATCATTTTTATTCCGCCGGAAGTGTTCCTTCCTCACACAGATGGCACTGAGTCCCATGAGCCGCCGATGAACCGCCATGTTTTGAATTTATAGGCTTCTATGCAAGCTTCGCTACCAAGTATATTTAGCTTCATACGAGTGTTACCACGTGTGCAAATTGTTACTTTGCGGATATGTGGAATTGAATCAGGGTTCTTCCACAGTTGATATGCTCCAAATGCTTCGACTGGACCAGCAGGCTATTAGAAGTTATTTGACTGAAGTTAAAAGAAAAATCCATGAAAATTGTGGATTCCTTCTCGGCTCGGGTGACCACGCTAGAAACAACTGTCAAAGACACAGCACAAAAAAGCGAATAATTTTGAGTTTTAACGATTCTGATGAAAAAATTCAACAAACATTTAAATTACAGCAGGCAATACCTACTGAATTCGAAGACCGGAGTTGGAGGTCGAATCCTGTGGTTTTCGGCATGGACGAACGAACAAATGAAAGTGAGGCTAAGTTGCGCCGCAGAGCGATCGAGACAGGAATATCGCACTGGTGAACGATAAACGGCGCGTTCATTCCCAATTCTATGCCTGGGATGACGTTCCGAACACACGCGTTCTTGTCCGGTCCTACACACAGCGCATAGCTTTCACTTAAGAACCTTGGTGCAGACTCTATTAACGCCACAAACATCGAAGTGGAAAAGCTGGAAATATTGCTTCTGTTCTACGACCCGCACTTGGTTGTTATCACAGAGACGTGGTTGCGTCATGGCGAAATTATTTTTCCCGCCTATCAGATACACAGGCGTGATTGAGGCACACGTGGTGGAGACGTCACGGTTATTTGTAAGTTCGGTGTCGACGTTTGTTGGAGAAAGCAGATTATTCATCGCGAAAGCCTATTTTTGAACGTCTCTGTAAATGCTTTCACATTCATGCTTTGTGTTGCGCATGGAGCACCTGAATTGTCAGATTAACTTCCTGAGCAATTTTATGACCATCTTCTTGTAAACCATGCACGACACGTAATTATTACAGGAGACTTCAACCTTCCAGCTATTGACTGGAATAATTTAGTTTACAGGCGGTCTAGGTAAATGAAGTATTCCTATACCAATGTTAGCTCTGGACTTTAACCGAATTGTTTGCGTACCTACGCCCAACAGCGCTGTTTTGGACATTTTATTTGTTAGTGACATTTTTTATACTGATATTAGTTCTTATTTTGATAATAGTACTGAAAATGGTTTAACAGATCACAAATTATTTTGTTTTTTCTTGGCCTCACTGAAGGCACATAGGCCACTCGAATAGCCATTCTGTCAGCATCAAAGACTTTGATCGCGCTGATGATACAACAGTCACAGATTAGCTAGACACCGCACTAAACTACAGCACGCATGACAGTGTTCATGTCTTGTGGGCACGATTTAAAAAGGCGGTCATGTTCACCACTGAACACTACGTCCCTTTTCGGAAGCATACAGAGAAACGATAAAGGTCCATGGATCTCTATACGGATATTACTCATATAAAAAGTAGGCTCAAGCGCTTTAGGAAACAGGAACGTAAGAGCCGCGACCTTACAGGATGTGAAAAGGGACCTTGCAGCTAAAGTAAATGAAGCGCAGTCACACTACCCTGACGTTACTCTTCCTGCATTCATTGAAGGGGACCCTGCTGATTTTTGGAGGTTTCTTGGTCAAAGCAATGAAGCAGTGAATAAAATTTAATTAGATGGCAGATTCGAAACTGACCGCTATTTAATGTCGCAAGCTTTTAATACGTATTTTGACGGCGCTTTCGCTCCTTCAAGTGCTTATGTACCCCAACCCGCTATTCTTAATGATAGGGACATTCTCATTGTAACAAGGGTAGGCTTTTTAATTATGCTGAGGAAACTGGGCACTAAGAAAAGCGTAAGACCAGATCAAATGCCAAATACATTCTGAAAGCGCTACTCCACATGGTTAAGTGAATTTCTGGCAAATGTCTTTAATGTCTACTTCAGTAATACTGAAGTTCCAGATGACTAGAACATTGTACGTATGGTGCTGGACCATAAAAACGGAGATTAGTCAATAATTCCAAATAATAGATCAAGTTACACAACACTTGTTTGTTCCAAGCTACTAGACCATATCGAGTCTCACAGTATACAGTGCTTTTAGCGGATAATAATGTCTTATCTCCTGGCCAGCACGGTTTTCGGTTGGAAATTTCCACGCCAACACAACTGGTACCAGCTACTCGCGAATTCGCAGCAGTTCTCGATCACTCTGGGCAGATTGATACACTTCTATTAGTTTTTCTAACGCGTTTGACAACATTCTGCACAGTAAATTACTTTAAAAAAGGGAAAATATACGATTACCGCTTTATCTGATCAGATGGGTTGAGTAATATTGAACTAATAGAAAGCAATTTGTTCAATCTGGTGTTTATAGGATGCTCAGCGTCACTTCCAGCGTTCCCCAATGGAGTTTTCTGGGGCCATTACTATTTCTGACGTATGTAAATGATTTAGTACAAGTAATCCATGAATCGGTGTCTCTGAAACTTTTTGTGCCGATTAGATTGTTTTCAAAGAAATATCTTGTTTTGAAGATCATAATCTGGTATAACTCCAAAATCAAGAAAGGGGCTGACAGATGGAATAGCACACTGTGGTATAAAGTTTGTAAACAGGGATAAGGTGCCTCAGAAAGGCTGGCCAACGTTTCGATAGGAGGACCTACATTCGTCAAAGGCGGCCTCGTCATCCTCGGCATGTTAGTTTTAAAGGGTTAGTGCAGTGAAGTCACGTGCGGGTGTCGTCGCTGGGAGCCGGTTTTAAAGGGAGAGACTTCAGAGGAAACGAGCGCTGTCGTCCGACGTCTGTGAGCTTAGTTCCCAAGACGAGGGGACAAGAGCGGGAGAGTGGGAACGCGGGGAGAAAAGAAAATAAAGAAGGCAGAGGAAAAAAAAGAGGAAAAAAAAGAGGAAGCCAGGGCGACACCAAGACAAAAAAAGGAGAGAGAAAGAACAAGAAAGAGCAAAAAATTTAAGAAGAACGGGGGTCTGGGAGCGCGTTGGGGAGGCAAGAGGTTAGGAAGCATTCAGGGGTATCGTTGGCGGCATGTTCTTGTGGCATTAGAAGAGCCGGTCAGGCGGTCAG
The DNA here is from genome assembly GCF_023375885.2 of Dermacentor andersoni. Lineage (NCBI taxonomy): Eukaryota > Metazoa > Arthropoda > Arachnida > Ixodida > Ixodidae > Dermacentor > Dermacentor andersoni. The sequence goes on along the minus strand of NC_092814.1, from coordinate 27,641,471 downwards.
TGCGCGAGTAACAAAAAAAAACATGAGTTGAAATAGTGGCTTGAGTAGCATAGCAGCAATACGTCGAGTAATTTTGAAGTAGTTGGCGACGCGGAGTCTGCGGTGCGATGTATGGAGTGACTGAAAGGCAGCGGCACGGTCTTTAAAGAGGCATTGTCCCAGTCGCTCAACGTAGGCGTCGTTACGGCGGCATCCAGAAATGGCGATACCCTGGGTTGATGCGCCGAAAAAGGCATATTGACTTCGGAATGTGTTGGTGACGGGGTTTCAGGAATACATATATCAAAAAAAGGAAGGGAAAAGAGAGGGGGGGGGGGCTGAAACCGGAATAAGAAACAGGAGGATGACGTGCGCAGAAGCGGGAGGGTGCAAGTGTACATAGGAGAAGGGGGTCGTACAGTTGATATAGACGTAAAAACCTCAAAGAGTATATTACATTGAGTAGTAGGCAGGAAAATATTTTTTCGAAATGGAAGAGTAGGTTTGGTTAAGAATTAAGGTTAGCTGGTGGCATAAAGTGTTTTGTGTCTTGGATGATGATATGACAATTTCAGATTTAAATTGCCGCTTTTAAAAATCCTAAGTTGCCGCGTGCCAAATTAATTCCCGTCGGGTGTAGGCAATTAAACTTGTGTATGAGGTATGATTCCGCATATTTCCTTTCGCGAGGGGAACGGAAATTTGTTTGTAGTATATAGAGCCTTGCTTTGTCGAATATATGGCCATGTTCATTAAAGTGGCTGGCTACTGCTTTAGGTAAATTGTGTTTTGTGTCCGCGCGGTGACCGTTTAGTCTTGTATGAATTTGTTGTCCAGTCTCACCTATGTATTGTTTGCTACAAGCGGCGCATTCTAGACAGTAGACTACGTTGCTTTATGTGCAGGTGAGAGCCGAAGTTACCTTGTGTGCGTAATTCGACGCTGTACTTTTTACTGTATTAGTAGACTGAGTATGTTCGCATGTAGAGCACCTGGGACGGCCACAGGGACTGGTTCCCAACTTCCTCTTTGTCTTTAGTTTGGCGTGGACAAGAACATTCTTAAAATTAGTGTTGCGTCTGTAGGCTACTCTGGGAGGGTCGGGAAAAATCTTATTAAGTTTCTGGTTGCTGGTGAGAATTGAGTAGTATTTACTGAGGATGTTATTCACGTTTGGGAGTGCGTTTGAGAATTTAGTAGTAAGAAGAGGCGTTGTTGTTCTTGTGATCTTCCGGTAGGGCTTGAGGACCTCGGCTCGATCAAGTTTGGTTGCAGTGGTGTAGGCTGTTTGAAGGTCACTGTTTGGGTGGTTCGTGTTAGATAGGGTTTCTTTAAGGTGATCGAGTCTATCTATGTAGTCTTGGTTTTCAATGGAAATGCGACGTAGTCGTGTGGCTTGGCCTTTAAAGATGCCTTGTTTGCAATGTCTGGGATGGTGGCTGGTATATTCTAGGTATACTGTTGTCTGTTGAAAGGTTTCCTATACAGCGTTGTCTTCAGCGTGCCATTGTCAATGTATAGTGTTGTGACCAGAAAGCTTATGCGCTCAGTTGAGGATTCTGATGTAAATTTTATTGTTGGGTGAAAAGAGTTTAGAAATGCTACATATTTATCTAGACTGTCTTGACCATGTTCCCATATTATGAGTATGTCATCTATGTATCGTAGGTATGTGTGGGCCTTGTCAGTGCAGCGCGATAGGAAATCTGTTTCTAGAATCCCCATAAATATGTTCGCGTAGGTTGGTGCAAAAGGCGTACCCATGCTTGTACCACGTATCTGTAGATAACTCTCCTCAAATTCGAAGTAGTTATGTGTTAGAACTAATTCAAGGAGAGACAAGTAGACTTCAGTAGAGTGTTGTGCATTGTGTTTAGACAGCGTTTGTTTTATTGAAGATGGACCATCAGGGATTGGAATGTTGGTGTACAGCGCCGTCTAGTGTTGCGAGAATTGTGTTCGCGGTTCGAAGGGGAAGTCGGAGAGAGGCGTCAAAACCTGTCGTAGTGTGCGGCAGAGTGCGACGGAAATTACATATACGGCGGCTCCTCTATCTACAAGTGCCCGGACGGCGATTCCTTCGACAGACACTTCAACTACGTTGGCTGGAGAGGGACGAGGACTTGGGCATTGCGACGTGGACGCAGTTTGTGCCTCGAGAACTGCGGCCATCAGTTTTTCTGCTCGGTGGACACGGGACGGCGCCACGTCGGAGAAATCGAGCGACGACGGGGAGATGGTGATCGGCGAGTAGAGGCGGTTGGGCGGTCAGGGAAAAAAGGAAGAGGTAGGAAGACTGGAAGGCGAAGAGGAAAACGGAGCTGGGAACGGTGGCGCTCGCCGGATGTTCCGAAGAGGAAGCATGGAACGACGGCAATGGCGCGCCACGTGACCAGCACCACCACAAGCAAAGCATATTGGGCTGTTATCGAAGGTGCGCCACTGGTGGGGGTAAGGTCCCAGTCGTGGTTGAGGAGTCGCAAAATGCTGTCGGTCGTGAAGCGGCATAGATGGCGTAGAAAATGTTGGCGGTCGATGCATAGAGGACGACAAGAGCGTTTGTGGACGAGATCGGGAAACTGCTTCAGCGTAAGTGAGAGGTGCAGTGAATGGTGTCTGCTCAGCGGCTGGAGGAACGGCTTGAGATACTTGCTCTTGAATGAAGTCGCGGATCGTAGGAGGCAAAGCGGGTGGTGCTTCCGGGACAGAAGATATCAAAGATAGCTGCCGGGCCACCTCTGCGCTAACGAATTCTTGAATTTTTATGAACAGATCAGCATGGTTTTCGTCGATTCCAAGGCTTGACAGAGAATCGGCGGGCGGAGTGGGACGTCGGGTGTGAAGCCGTTGCCTGCGCAACTCGTCGTAACTCTGGCACAATCCTATCACTTCAGCGACGGTGTGAGGAATCTTCGATAATAACATTTGGAACGCGTCGTCCTGAATACCCTTCATTATATGTTTGATCTTCTCCTCCTCTGGCATCGACGGGTTCACCCGTTTGCAAAGGTCAACAACGTCCTCGATATAGCTTGTGAAGTTCTCTCCGGCCTCTTGGGATCGTGTGCGCAAACGTTGTTCTGCACGAAGCTTTCGTACTGCTGGCTGACCGAAAACTTGGGTAAAGCTGGTCTTGAAGACCAACCACGAAGTGAGGTCGGCTTCATGGTTTAGAACCCATAGTTTCGCAACGTCCGTAAGATAGAAGGCGACGTTTCTCCACTTGGTAACATCGTCCCACTGGTTATGGGCACTCACTCGCTCATAAGCGGAGATCCAGTCTTCAACGTCTTTGTCATCTGTGCCGGAGAAGATAGGGGGATCTCGCTGACGCAAGGCACCGGCACAAACCAAGGTGGCCGGCGCCGTTGGAGGAGTTGGAGGAGTGCATGCGTCGTGGGGCATGGTGTGGGGTAGAGTGCGACACCGAAGTTCCAGGGTGGTCGAAACCCAGCACGTCCACCACTTGCTAAGATATTTATTAGCAACGGGGGCAGGCGAATGGGTAGCAGCCAGAAGCGTTCGGCAAGGACAGCAACTACGAGCTCATACCGGTAGCGATGGTGCTGTGGCGCAGGCAGGTTACTCTTCTTCGTGTCAAATGGCATTATCAGACTGAAACTGGAGTATGCATTCATTGTATGGGACCCGCACACTAAGAAAATATACAGCGCTTAGAAAGACTTCAAAATAAATTGATTATATTTATATTTAACATATATAAAAGACTACACTCTCAGATTGAACTCATGAGTGCAAATTATATGCCTACATTAACTGTTCGCAGGAAAATAAGCCGCCTAAAATTCTTGCGAAATATTTTGTCTGGAAAGCTTAACATATTAGCACCCTTATTTCTAAAGTCCATTAATAGAAGAACAACACGCCACACTCACAAACACTCCCTAAAATGAATCTCTGCCAGCAGTGAAACTGTCAGAGGTTTTTTTGTGCACATTTTTGGACTGGCACTGTCTCCCGAATTTGTGTGCGAGGCTGCTAACTGGGAGACGCCGCTCCCATAGCCACGGTAATGGAAGTAGAGTCAGCACAATGCCGACGCGACGTGACTGCTTCGGCAGGTACCGGCCCGAGGAAGAGAAATTGCCCTCTTAGTCAAGCTGACAGCTAGGACACTGTGCTAGTACTCCTGCTCAAGCGATGATGCCTCAGATGACGAAGGCTTCGAAACGGTGGTACATCTCAAAGCTAAGAGAAGAAACATCAGCGGACGGTCTTCGTCAAGTAAGTCTACCGTCATGCCACAGCGAAGGCCATCGGCGCACACAATTCTTTTTGTGCCGGACACACCTGCCGACAACCTCAACCGCCTTAATGGACAAGCGATTTCCGTTTCTCTGGAGGCTCTTGTCCCAGGAGAAATCAAGGATATCAGAATTAATACTCGAAAGAACGTCCTGGCTTTTGATGTCCATAACCAAAGCGCAATCAATGCTTTGATGGCAGTAAAGCTCCTAGGCAACATCAATGTCCACTACCTCATTCCGCAGGACAACGAAACCACGGCTGGTGTCGCTTATAGTGTCGTTTAAAGGTCGGCCACTTTCGGCATGTGGTACGACCTTTCGTACCTAAACCACTTCAGTGCAGAAGGTGTCAAAGAATTGGACATGTGAGTGCTATCTGCCGAAATACAGCGACATGCCCACGATGTTCCGAACAACACGACACTGACACTTGCCGTGCAACAGAGCTCAAGTGCCCAAATTGTCAAGGCTCGCACGTAGCATCCTGAAAAGATTGTGCACGCCTAAAGAAAGAGCAGAAAATCTTGCGAATAATGGCCAGAAACGGATCATCACACAGAGATGCCTCTGCAGCGATAAGGCGACATCGCTCCCGGAAACGAAAGTCTACAAAACCCTCTTCCGGTTCAAGGGAAAAGTCTCGTCCTTCAACGCCGCCTCCTGTTCCATCTGTCTCCAGTAAGAGCACGAATGTCAACGATAAAAGTGACCCTGCTATTCCTGCTTCATCAAGTGAGGTGTGGCCAGCACTGCCGAAGACATGCCACGCGCCAGAGCCACAGCACATGACTCGCCACTTAACGTCAAATGTCACTTCTGTTGACCAAATACGAGACACTGATTCGCAAGTGATCGCTATGCTCAAATCCCTCACGAATGTCATGCGTCTACTACTGACAAACATGGACACTCCGGCTGCTCGTAGCGCACTGCAAGTGCTGGACGCGCTGACTCCAGTACTTGAAAGCATCGCATAGCACAATGGCCCACCCCTTGCTGCCATTCCACAAGGAAGTCAAGAAAGCATCTCTATAGCAGTGGAATGCCCGTGGTCTCAAATAAAAAAATTTCAGATTTTAGACACTATGTCTTCGAAAACCGATTTCCAATCCTTGTAATTTGCGAACCAAACGGGCAGAATGTTATGCGCATTTCTGGTATGAAGCATTCATGTCTTCTACCTGTGGTGATGTGAGCCAGGTAGTTGTATATATTAGATGTGATCTGACATACGTGTTGCACCCAGTCCCGCCTCACGACGACAACCAGTACGTTTGTTTAATTGTGAAAACGAATAAACTTACGTTCACACTCGTCGCTGTTTACATTGCTCCTTGAAGTGGCTTCGACTCTAAACGACTGCACGACGTGCTATCAGCGACACCCGGCCCTATGATTCACACCGGAGATTTTAATGCCCATCATCCACTATGGGGGAGCATGAAGATGGACTGCAGGGGAAGGAGACTAGCATCCTTTGCCAAACAGCACGACCTTTACTGCCTCAACGATGGTAGTCCAACATATTTACGCGGGCTTACACGCAGCAGCTGCGTAGACTTGACCCTGGTTTCTCGGCGTCTTGAACGAAACGTGCAATGGTTTCCAGACATCAAATCACATGGAAGCGACCACATTCCCACGTGCCTGAAGATCAAGGGACTATCTAAATGCCCCTCCACGACCCTCCGGAGAATTGACTGGTGGGCGTTTCGGTCGCACATGGAGGAAGTGTGTCAGCAAGGGAACCATGCAAGTCTGGAATACGAAATTCAAAAAGCCATTCAAGATGCTACGCGTGCTTTTCAGCCTTTCCCAAAATACGAAGAATTTGAAGCCGGACTGCAGCGACTACGAGCGATTCACCGGCGGGCTAAAAGAAGATAAAGGAGAACCAAATCCATCCATGATGTCAGAGAGGCAAGGCGGATGCAAAAGAAGATTCAACGCCGTATTGATGCACTACAATCTCAAAAATGGAAACGTTTCTGTGAGTCGTTGGATCCACGTCAGCGATTATCTCAGATATGGAGAACTGTGCGTGGACTTCGCATATCACCGCAACAGCGTGTTCCTTTAAAATCCTTCGCTTTGCACCAAGGTCGCAGCGAAATAGACATTGCTGAAGAATTTTGCTCAAGACTTGCCATTTCGCAGCTCCAACGCCCACTTACACCATGTGCCACTCCTGTGCCACGGGATTCCCGCATGGATGTAATGTGTTCGGTGGAGGAGCTTGAAGCGGCACTGGCGACGTGCAGGAGCTCTTCGTCACCTGGCCTGGACGGGGTTACCTATGCGGCGCTCGCCAATCTTGGGCAGAAAGCACAGCTCATGCTGCTAAACCTTTTCAACGAGTCTTGGCGCAACGGTTTGGTTCCACGTGAATGGAAATGCAGCCGCTTGGTTCCGCTTCTCAAGCCTGCTAAATCACCGTTAGATTTGTCATCGTACGATCCCATCGCTCTGGCCAGTTGCATAGAGAAAATAATGGATAGAATGATTTTGACTCGCCTGGAATGGTACCTCGAAAATTACAACGTGTACCCAGATGCCATGGCTGGCTTCTGGCGTGGGCGCTCATCCATAAATAATGTCATCGATTTGGTCACGTTTGTTCAACATCAAAAACGTCTGAAACGACTCACTGCGGCATTATTCCTTGACATAAAAGGCGCCTATGATAATATAGCACATTATGCCATTATAGAGGCTCTGATTGATGCTGGAATCGGTGGCCGCACTTTTCAGTGGCTGTGCAGTTATTAGACCGACAGGCATTTCTTCGTGATGACCCAGGATGGCGCCACGACTCAACACCCAACGTTCCGTGGAGTACCGCAGGGCGGAGTGTTGAGCCCTAAGCTATTCAACCTAGTGCTCGTTGGCCTAGTCAGATGCTTGCCCAACACAGTTCAAGTATAAATCTATGCCGACGACATCTGCATTTGGGCGTCTGCTGTAACACGACTGCAGGTACGAGCACGGCTACAAAAGGCAGCTACCTTAACATCACTGTACTTGCGAAAACAGAACTTAGAGCTGTCTTCAGAGAAATGCTGCCTTGTTACTTTCACTCGGAAGGCAAAGAAGCGTTACTCTGTAAGTGTCAACGGACACGCAGTTGCAAATGCACGGAAACACTGCTTTTTAGGGGTAATTATCGACCGCGACCTATCATGGACCCCGCACGTTTCATACCTAAAGAAGCGGTTGATGACTGTAATACATCTCCTCAAATTTCTCGGCGGAAAGTCATGGGGCACATCGGTGCGGTCAATGCTGCAGCTTTATAATGCCTTGTTCCTCGGTTTCGCAAGATACAGCCTCCCTGTGCTTGGTAACACCTGCAAAACAAACCTGCGTGTACTCCAGGGACTACAAGCTTAAGCCCTAAGGACGTGTCTCGGTCTTCCGAAGTGTGCGTCTACAGCGGCAACGATTGTCATAGCTCGAGATCACCCAATATCAACGTACTTGGTAACCGACGCTCTCAGAGCGCATATTCGCCACGTTGCCCGACTACCTTCTCACCATCTTGCCGCTCTACCCTCAGAAAGGTCACACGCAACTATCAGTCGTATAATTGTTGCCAATCGTACCTCATTGCCATCGAACTACAGGCCTGCAGCAAGACCATCCTCGCCTTTATGGTGCCTGCACAGACCTGAAATACGCCTCACCATCCCAGGAATCACGAAGAAGGCTAACATGCCGTCGTTTGCCCTGAAGCAGGCCACATTAGAACTTTTACATGAGGTGCACAGTGGCCGCGTACACGTTTACATCGATGGCTCAGTCACATCTGCAAGTACAGCTGCTGCTGTGGTGATACCAACAAGATCCGTCAAAATAGAGCTAAAAACGTCACATGTATCATCAACGACAGCTGCTGAACTGGTAGCCTTGCGTGCGGCTCTTCATTTCATTCAGGAGGAACCACCCCATGCATGGCCAGTCTTCTATGTTTCCAAGGCAGCCCTACAGAGTATACTCTCAGCACTGCGCCATGGATCACATGAACAGCTCGTCGCAGAGATCAGAGAAGTATACCATCGCATAGTTGACGAAGGACACGATATCATATATCAGTGGTTGCCTAGTCACTGTGGCATACGTGGCAATGATCGAGCAGACGCAGCTGCCCGATCTGCACATAACGGCGTCAGCTGCGTTGCCATTCCTCTTTCGAGAGCCGACGCAGCGAAAAAACTTGCCGTACTTGCACACGACCTGACATTAGCTCAGTGGAATTCATCCGATTTCACAAGTGCACACCTACATACCCTGGACCCTAATTTACAACTCCGTATTCCACCCGAGCTTCCACGACGCGACTGCTCCCTTCTAGTTCGTCTATGGCTTGGAGTAGCATTTTCAAATGCGTACTTCTTTCTTATCGGGATGTCCAACAGCCCACTTGGTGACTTCTGCGGGTGCAATGAAACAATCGCGCACCTTCTTTGCGAGTGCCCTCGTTTCAACCCGCAAAGAGCAGTACTCTCAACCACCCTATACAATCTGGACAAGCGCCCAATGACAGAAAACAAGATCCTTGGAAACTGGCCTACGCGAACATCAGCGCGATCGGCTATGAAGGCGCTGCTGCGGCATTTAAAAGACGCTAGACTTTCTGACAGATTGTGACTTCACTGTGTGACGCAGGATTGTACGGTGATACTGCATAACACTAGGAACGCATTTGCGGGCTGCGTGACAGTGCCCACAGAAAGTTTGTGTGTACGTGCGTGTGTGTAGCTTTTTTTTTAATCCTTCTCTCTCTCTCGTCTTTCGCATCCCCTTGCCCTTCCCCCAGTACAGGGTAGCCAACCGGAGATAATCTCTGCTTAACCTCCCTGTCTTTCATTTGCCTTTCTCTCTCTCTCTCTCTGCTAACTTTGACAAAACCCAACTGAATTTTTCTTCTTAAATGTTGTCTCATTAAACATTGCTGTAACACTTGACCGGCTTGGTACATTTGTCTTGCTGTAGGAGTTTGCTGTAAATAACTGTAATTTTTGTCTTGCCTCATCAAAAAGTGCTGTAAGATTTGTCCTGCGCTAGTATCGTTGCCAATTGTTTCTGTGCTCTTCTCCTTTGTCATTGCATTGTAACGCCACTCCTGCTTGGGCCATGAGGGCCTTCAGTATTGTGAAATAAATAAAATAAATAAATAACTATTTCGAGCTTCAGGATTGGCTGAAATTTTATCTTACGAGTAGTTCTAGCGTAAAAACCTTTTCAGAATGCGGGCCCGGGGCCAAATTCACAAAACACTTCGGTCGTAAGTGCCCCTTTGCCATCGGCTGGCGGCTGTAGCCAATACTAAGTACACTATCCCGATCGGCTGGCACCAATTTCTAAGAACAGTTTTAGCGTAAGAAGCTTTTTTTTTTTTGAATACGGGCCACGATTCGGTAAACATTTAGTAGCGCCTCTGCAGAGGCGAGGCGTTTTTCATTCATCTTATTCTCTTTTTATGACAAATGCGGCTTTGCGCACGCAACAAGAAGAAAATGACATCGAAAACAAAAACACGAAGAGATGGGCATAACGCAGCGGCAGGTGTTCTTCGTTAACGGCAACTTTGACGCACAGAGCTTACACGGAGCGTGTATTATTCATGAGGAGCAGCCGCAGTGGAGCAGCTGCTGATGACTCGGTGTTGGGAAAGATAAACAAAATGAAATGAAATTTGTGCCACCCCTGTCGCCACTTTGCATTTAAGCTTTTTTTTTTTTTTTCATGCGTCGGGCAAGCAATGCAAAGCAAGCAGGCTGCAAAAAAATTTAAACGCAGAAAGTAGCCAATGGTGTCAAAGCACATCTAAAAAGCGGAGCAAAGATGCTTCGAGGCTGAAATAAAGAAGGCACGCACGGATATCTTTTGGTAGGTAAAATAATTAATTCAAAACGAATAGCTTCTCACGACGCCTCCATCCGTCGTTCGCCTAAGGCCACCACGTCGTCGCAGTCACAGCCTAATTTTCGGAAGCGCGGAAGGAACTTTGCGAAGTGGCTGCCGGAGACGAGCGGATGCTTCCGGGAGCATTGCGGATGCGATGCTGTAGCGCTGGCGTACAGCAGCGTCCACTCTCTCTTCCCCTCCACCGGAAGCATACCGCTTCCTCCGCTACAGGATGCAGCGACTGAGACTTGGCCGTTTGTGGATATGAATGCGCGGGAATCTTCAGCATTAGCCATTTCATACCGCAAGACGCCGTCGCGAGCTGTCTAGGTGCTTCAGTGCCGTTTTTTTTTTTCATCATGCCTGGCGAATTTTACATGAATATACGTGAAATTTCCAACTCAAGCTACCGGAGTGTAACGATGAATATAGAACCTATTGTGCAGGCATGGTTAAGTGTAATCACTGTTTTCATCTGATTTACATGCGATTGATTAGTTAATGCATAATTAGCTGATTTACGGCTATGCCAGAAGGGACCGGAAAGTAAAAATAAAGGACAATGCGTTGACTACTGGCGATGAAATCAGTTGTTTGTTTGTTGGTTTGTTTTGTTGTTTGTTTGTTTCTTTGTTTGTTTGTTTCACCTTATTGACTGCATTAAGCCACAAGACTGGTTAAGCAACGAGGATCTCTGAAATATAATTTGCAAATCATGAAGATGCACGAGAGAATACAAAAAACAAATGTGAACTATCCTGTTTTCCCTAAGTCGCCCATCGATGACGAAGACGTCAAAGTTGTCTTGAAGACTTTGTAAGGGTACTCCAGCAAACGGAAATGGCAACCAGAAAGAGATCGTCAGGCATTATGGGCTGACTACATCTCTTTTTTTTTCGTTTTCATTTGAATTAAGAACACACACAACGCAACATAAAGCCTTAAAGTAACGCATTGAGAGCAGTATCTCGCCGAAAAATTGCAAGTGTCTTCATAGAGTGGGACGCACATGCAGCACTGGCCCATGGTCAAAGCACATATGTTGTAGCTCAAGAAGCAGACACTGGGACGGTCATGTGGAGTCTAAATCATTTGCAATAACCTATTAAGTGTGCTCTGTCCTCTCGTACATTGCACCCAGGGTACATTGGTGTTTCTACACGCTTAGTTACGCAAGAACCATTTCGTATATAAGTAACGTCATAGACGCCGACTATGCGCGGGCTCCGGACCCTTCCGAAGGTCTCCCGGGGCGGCGGGGGGGGTGGGGGGGGGCGCAGAACCCCCCTCCGAAAGTGTGATTACCAGAGTTTTGTCCCCCACATCATTGGAGGTTTCTTTTCACTTGCCTAAACCTTTTCACATCAAATTTTATTGTAGCTAGTAGCTTACTGCATCATTGTTTGCGCGGACGTGCGCGGCTTTCATTTCATACTTTGTTTTATTTCTCTAAATCCTGAAACTAGGAGAAGCGCATTAAAAGCACCAGCGGCGGCTACCTCATCTATATCATTTCACTTCAACATTTTCTTTATTTCCACTTTGACCACCATGCACACACACAGTATGTTTAAATATATACTCAGGACAAAGATTATTATGTTTTTTAAAGAAAAGGAGCCAGCCAACTAACGATTATTCTTATAGTGCCGGATAGCCCGTTTCTAGAGAAAGAATGCATTGCTGTATGTTCGCCTCGCCTCTAACCGCCTTGCGTGCTTTTTTGACCCTGGAAAAAACCTACATACTTCAGTGACCGCTTCGGGAAAGTATTTTATCAACGGCGTGTTAAATGTACGTGAATAATATTGTTACGTGTAGCTGACGTACGAGTCTATTTACAATATATTTACACGTAGACAAACGGTGGCAATGATGGCGACGCGATATCAAGCGGTGGCGACGTCGTCTTCCTTCTCCTCAGTGCAGCCACACTGTGGCAGCTGTTCCGTAGCATCACGCCCGGCAGTAGAAGCGCCGTCCCGGTGCTTAATCTACACATCCGCGGCGAAAGGTGTGTGATATGGCTTTAGTCTCGCCACGTGAACGATGTCACTTGCAGCCGACGATGACGCTGAGAGGCTGGCGGGGATGACTTCATACGTGACATCGGTCACTTGTCGCACCACAATAAATTTCAGTATTGCTCCTCTATCGAGTAGACAGTGCTAAGGACTCATGAAAAAAAGAAAAAAAGCTCTCCTAATAATTTACATTTATTAGAGCTGGAAAGATCATCCACTTGAATGCAGAGGTCATAAATATATATAATTCACTCAGCAACCGAAATGAGCTGAATTCACTCGACATGAGAGTGGATAGCAGTGATGCGCAGCAACCCTTATAATCGGGTCACGGTAAAAAAAAAAGAAAAAGAAAGAAGAAAAGACGCTGCAGTTTTGTCTGAAAGGCGAAGCAGTATTAGTGATAGCGAACTATAACTCAATTACACGAGGGAAGATTTTTAACATTTGGGCACACAAAGACACTTGGTTGCGCTATTTATAAAACTGCATAGTCTATCCAGCAGCGTTCATCCTGTCACCTGTCCTTTTCCTTCATACCCGAACTGAGTTGCGCTAAAGCAAGACACGAATATAGTGCACAGTCTATGGTGCGCATTTTTATTCGTCGTATGCTCTGTTAGTTTCTCGTTAACGCAATTCACGCTGTTCCTACTTGCTCTCGTGTCCCTTCGCGCGTTTGAGATATCGCTGTCTTACTTATTTATTTGTTAATGTGTCTGTTTACTTGTGCGCCTGATAATTTATTAGTGAACAATACTTTATTGCGCCGTCGGGAAATAAATAAAACCAGAGGCATAAGGAATGCACTGACAAGTAATTAAGCTGTTGCCTTATGGAGTGATGTTGCTTATGCAGATAATTCCAGTCACAAGTTGTGTACATAAAGATTTATATATTGTGTAACTTCTCTATATGATATCTCTTCTCTTAAGCTGATCAATCGTCAGGGAAAGATTTCTAGATTGTATCTTTGTGTATTAAAGCTGTCACAAGGCGTTACATTGCTTTTTCCATTAATGTTCAGCAGCGCCAGTGCGACGCCAGTCTCTTGGTGGTGCGAGAGCACTCAGGCTGCGAGATGGAACCGTTTCCTACTACTATGTGTTCTTGTAAATACGCATAATAGGCTGTCGATCGAGTGCAAAATTCTTCGAGGTCCACGAAGTTTCTTTAAGTGTAACGGAATATATATATATATATATATATATATATATATATATATATATATATATATATATATATATATAGTGTGTGTGTGTGTGTGTGTGTGTGTGTGTGTGTGTGTGCGTGCGTGTGCGTGTGCGTGTGCGTGTGCGTGTGCGTGTGCGTGTGTGTGTGTGTGTGTGTGTGTGTGTGTGTGTGTGTGTGTGTGTGTGTGTGTGTGTGTGTGTGTGTGTGTACACACACACACACACATATATGAGGGCGAAGTACTTGCCCCTATTGGTTTTAGCTAAATTACGGCTGCAAATGCGAAACCAACATATCCATTCTCAGAGGTGGACCTTCCTTGGATCGGTCCGACCTTATCTGCCGGCAGCTCCACGGCACGGCGCTGCTGTCAGTTGTTGAAGATGGCGGTTGTGCTTCGCACGTCCACGGCGTACGAGCAACGAAGTGTGATTCATTTTCTATGGAGCAAGGGACGAACGCCCATTGAAATTCACAGGGAAATGCAGCCCACGTATGGGGAAAGGTGTCTTGGTTTGAGAAGTGTGAGGTGGTGGTGTTGTGAGTTCGCAAAAGTCCGTGAATACTTGCATCACAATGAGCGTTCGGGGAGGCTGCGTGCGTCGCTAACTGACGACATTTCTCAAACTTAGTGCTGCGATGGGAGAAATGTCTGAACCGGTGCGGAGACTAAGTGGGAAAATAGTGTAAGGTACGCAGAATAGTACGCAGATTTGTAATTACCTGTATGGGTCTTATTTTGACTAACAGAAAATAGGGGTAGAGCCTTTCTTATTTTCATTTGGCTGCACCAAATTTTTAAAAATTATCTGTGGCGGATAGCACAATTCTAATCTTTGATCTGAATTACTTGATCAGGTGGCCATTACTTCTACGAAAAATCAAAATAATTATTTAAATAATTAGCGTAATTAAGTTAATTTGCTTTCTAATTATTGACATTACGGCCACTATTTCTCTCTACGAATTATAGCCGGTGAGTTGGCAAGGCGTATTCACTTCGAACAAATTCTCAGGACTGCACCGGTTTCTAGATATTAATTTTCAATGTGTGCGACGAAATACCTTGGCGTTCCAGTTATTTTTTTAAGAAAACGCTGTTTTATTCAATAAAGCACAAAATTAACTGGAACACCAATGCATTTCGTCGGACACTCCGAAAATTGATATTTCGAAGCTGGTGCAGTCCCGAGAATTCGTTCCAAGTGAATACGCCTTGCGACTTCACCGGCTATAATTCATAGATTGAAATAGTGGCCATAATGTTAATAATTAGAAAGTGTAAGCAACGAACACAGCGTCGTCACCACCAGACCCCGTTTTTCTCAGAAAGCGAGGGGACTCGAAGACGTTGCGCAGAGAGCCCGCAACGTCTTCCACCGAGACAGCGCGTTCTGGTCTGCATACCCGCAGCCTCGCCGCGATCCCCGGTCCGACCCCCTTCGCAGACCGCAGGCACTTCCCTCCGCCTCGAGCCCCGCGTTTTACGACCCTAGCTGTGTACGGTGGCCTGTGTCGTTGAGAGAGTAAAACTGCGTTTCAACTAGGGAGGTTGTGTTTCTGTTTGCTCGCCCAAGTTCGCAAGGCGCCCTTGTTGCGTGGGAGCCGCTCGGGGCGAATGTACGCGTGTGCCTTACTTTGCGTCGCGTGTTTCTGGTCCCCAGTGGCATATCCGCGTGCCGCTGTCGACCAGATCGAGTCTGTCTGACCAAAGGTGTGGTTAGGTAGCTGAGTCCGCGGTCAAGAACTTTTACAAAAGTTAATGTAGTTATGCTAATTGTTTCATTAACTATTTTGAATTCTCGTAGAAGTAATGGCCACCTGATCGAGTAATTTATACCAAGGATTAGACTTCTGCTATCTGCCACAGGCAATTTTTTTGAATTTTGTGGAGCTATAGAAAAAATCCCATATATGAGCGGGATTCGAAAAGTTAGTGGTGCCCCAGCTGCCCCCCCCCCCCCCCTCCTTCTCCTCCACAAAAATGAAAACTTTCCACCTATGGGTAACGTTACGTGAATGCATAAGTAGAATATGAAGAATATTTATGTATGAATACTTAAGTACAAATACTGAAGTATGAAGTATCATACGTAAGTATGAGACTTATTATTAATTAGAATTGATCTTCGGGGTTATTGCGAATGCACGTGTGCAAGTCTGTTTTGTTAATTTCACGTGCATATTTTATTATGTCTTTCATGTTACGTCACAGTTATGTATGCATGAAGAACACTCGACTTTCTACCATTAAAACCAGTTGAAAGCTTGTGTTTGCGTCTGTCGACCCCCCAGGCCTTGTTTCAAGTGGTGAGCAAATAACATTGATCATGAATTGTAACCAGCTAGCCCAACCTAGTACCCTTTTAACACATATGGTGAATCGGTTTATCAGTATAATTGCCAAATACTACCGTTATAAATGGGCTGGTCAACGACTCTGTCCTCAACAGAATTACGCAATGAAGTAACTAACGTTATCTACATATTCTCACTGCCACATATAAACGCCTCATTGCGCATCGTTGCTTTCAATAAACCAGATAGCTTTCTATAAGCGTTGGGCTGTTCACATGCAGTGAATATCATGGTAAGTGTTTTCTGTAAATTTCTTTAGTTGTAGTGCTGCATTCATACGGCGCAGGCTAACACTCCCAAGGCTGGATATACTACACAGGCACAAAAACCCCAAAAAAGTGGGCGGAGGAGAGCCACCGCAGTAGCTGAACTTGTGACGCAACAAACGCGTCATGTGGACGTTTTGGGTTCGGCTCCCACAGGCGCAAGTTCTCTCTGTTCTACCTTCATTTATATTTTCCTTAATACCCTATTTAGAAACCCAAATGCCCCATAATTTCCATATCCATTAATCCGATATGAAACAAAAACATAGGGGATTCCATATAGAGTACTTTTAGGTGCCCCCAATTCTTTTAAAAATCACCAGTGGCAGGAAGCACAATTCTAACCCGTGAACTAAATTACTCAATGAGGCGGACACTACTTCCACGAGCAATCAAATGCGTATTTATGTAATTATCGAACTTTAATCAATTATGTTGAAGTAATTAACTTACAGCACCCAATGCAACTTAGGAATTGCAGCTAATGAATTTCCTTGGCATGTAGACGCCGTCCAACTTGCGGTAAAAATGCACTGTGGTTATACTTACATTATTAGGAAAGTGTAGTTCCAGGCAACCCGCTGTCGTTGCTCAGTGGCTATGGTGTTGGGCTGCGGAGCACGAGGTCGCGGGATCGATTCCCTGCCACGGCGGCCTCATTTCGATGAGGGCGAAATGCGAAAACACCCGTGTGCTTAGATTTAGGTGCACGTTAAAGAACCCCAGGTGGTCGAAATTTCCGGAGTCCTCCACTACGGCGTGCCTCATAATCATAAAGTGGTTTTGGCACGTAAAACCCCATAATTTAATTTTTTCTTTCTTTTAAGTAAGAACGTAACCGGAACACCAATGTATTTTGTCGCACACTTTCAAAATTAATATCTCGAAACTGGTGTTAGAGTGAGAATTCGTTCCAAGTGGATGCGCCTTGCGAACTCACCGGCTACTATCCGTAAATTGCAGTATGTGCCGTACAACAATTAATTAAAAAGGTACTAGTATAATTATGGTAGTTATAAATTAACTATTCTCATTTCTTGTAGACGCCGTGTCCGCCTCACCGAGTAATTTAGCTCAGGGCTTAGAATTGTTTCATCTACCACAGTTGAGAGCGAGAGAAGATAAAGGCAGGGAGGTTAACCAGACGCACGTCCGATTTGCTACCCTGCAATGCGGGAAGGCGGTACGAGGATGAAGAACGAGAGAGAGAGGGGAGAGAGAGCACAGTTTCGCGCACAGTTGAAGGTTCGCCCCGAGTCTACACACGGTTCCCAAGACCTGTCGACTTGAGGTATTTCAAGAGAGCTTTCATGGCTTTCGGTGTCCTCTACGCGTACGGCCAGGGTCCAACGACCTTCATTACAGAAAATGGTCTAGAGTCCAGCTGGTTCAGTGCTGTCCGGAGAGCTTCGTGCTCGACGTCGTATTGGGGACAGATACACAGGATGTGTTCAATCGTTTCTCTGGTTCCGCAAGAGTCGCACGTGGGCGTATCCCCCATTCCAATGCGGAACGAATAGGCCTTCGTAAATGCCACTCCGAGCCAGAGGGGGCACAATACTGTCGCCTCAGAGCGAGAAATTTTTTATGGCACTTGTAGCTTGAAGGGTAGATCCAGCCTATGAAGATGACACTTAGGGAGGTTGGGAGAAAACCAGTATTTGTGTGTCATATCTTTAACTACAATATGAAGCTTTCTCGCAGCATCGGTTCTTGATAAGAGGATTGGAACTGGTCGGGCATCCAGATGGGCAGACCGGGCGACTTCGTCGGCGAGGTCCTTACCAGCAATGCCAGTATGTCCGGGTAGCCACTCGAATATAATCCATGGCCTTTAGCGATAGTTTGATGGTGATATTTTCTTATTTCATGTGGCAGCTGCTCATGAGTCCTATGATATAGGGCAAAATGCAGACTCTGAAGTGCTGCCTTATAGCCGCAAAAAATGACCAATTTCTGAGGTGTCTCTCGCCGGAGATATTTGACAGCAGCACGCAGGGCAGCAAGCTCTGCCGCTATTGATGTTGTCATGTGGGAAAGCTTGAATTTGATTGTAGTTTTCATAGCCGGAATGACAACGGCACCTGAAGAGCTAGTAGGTGAGACCGAAGCATCAGTATAGATGTGTATTGGGTCCCCGTATGTCTCATTGATTAATAGCAGCGTCATCTGTTTCAGAGCTTTTGTTGGGTGATTGACCTTCTTCTTTACATGCTGAATACTTAGGTGCACCTGAGGCTGTTGGAGACACCACAAGGGTAATGAAGGCCTTGCTGCTGGTATGTATCCTAATGGGAGACAATCTATGAGTGATTATAGCTTTAGAAAACGTTGCAGGCGGTCTCTGCGACGTCAAAAACGCCAAGTGATGATCAGGGACGCGGGAAAGATGACGGATAAGCGTCCTGAGACAATGCACCGCAACATTTGTTTGGATGGAATGATCTTTAGCGAGCACGATTGTTGCAGCTGCTGATGCACCGCGAGGAAGTCCTAAACACGTGTGCAATGCTTGGCCCTGTAATCTCTCCCATGAGCGAATATTTGACTTTCACGTACCGGACAACACTGGAAGACTGTAGTTTAAATAGCCGAGGAATAGAGCTCCGTCCAACTGAAGCATAGAGCGTACAGTGTGCCCCATGTTTTCCCACACATGAATCTCAGTACCTGAGCAATCGACAAAAGTTTTTTCTTCAGGTACGTGCAATGAGGGCTCCATGAAAGATTTCGATCGATTATTACGCCTAAGAATCGATGCGTCTTTCCATAGGTGATAATGTGTTCATTCATGGAGACTGGGTATGGTGTCCCGGTGTTCCACAGGGCAGCGTATTATCGCCGCTTTTGTTTAACACCGTACTCGCCGCGCTTCCAAGTCGTTTGCCTCGGGACACTGACTTCCCTGTGAGCATAGCTGTCTACGCAGATGACATTGCTCTGTGGATAAGCGGCCCTTCGCACCTTGGTCCGCGGCTTCGTGCAAGCTAGCAAAGAGCTTTCAACGCTACTTCGGAGTACTTTGGTGAAGATGGCCTGCTCATATCACCTGCTAAGTCGACTGCAATAGCATATCACCCTAAACAACGCGCTCGTCGAACAATGAGCCGGCTGTATCTTGACGAAACGCCTATAAACTGGGTGTGACAACACCGTTATTTGGGGTTAATTGTGGATGATCGCATCTCTTGGCGTCCTGCCGTTAAATCTGTACGACGCAAATCGCTCTCCCTCCTTAAGTATGTGGCCGCCTTGACTGCTCGCGGTGCTGGCTGCGACCAAACAACGGCTGTTCAGGTGTACCAGTCATCTGTACTCTCAGGCATGCTGTGCGCATTACCACTTTTGAACATACCACCTAGTTTGATGGCCCAACTGGAGCGAGATCATCGCGTTGCCCTTCGACTAATGTTCGGATTATCTCGTGAGGTGCTATCTATTGCATTACGCGCATCAGTTACCCCTGAGGCTGCAATCAGATCATCGAGCTCTGTATCATATTGAGCGTCTGCACCGCGCATCGAATGGTCAATCGCTCCTTGATCGCCTCATTCACCGCCCGTTATCTCGCATGGGAAAATGGCGGCATTATTTATGGATATCACTACTATTTCTGAACATGCTGCTTCAGATACGTCTCCGCCTCCAAAAGGTGTCACGAAACACGTATTCCCCATTTACCTCACAATCCCTGACATGCACAAGAAGTCTGATATGGCTGTTTCGGCAATATTCCAATTGGCTCAATCTCACATGTTCGAAAAGTTTGCAGATTATCTTCAAGTTTTCACAGATGCATCTGTACACAACGACGGTCAAGGCGCCTCAGCAGCTTTTTTCTGCCCTCCAACTCAAGTACGACGTATCTTTCAAATAACTCATCCAACTTCGTCAACAACTGCGGAACTAGCAGCAATTAATGTTGCACTGAAATACGTGCAAGAGGAGTTAACTACATCGAAGGTTGTCATCTTTACGGACTCCCGTGCTGCCCCTAGCAGGTTACAACGCAGTGAGCTTGATTGTCCACTTGTGCGCAGCATTACTGACTCTGCGAGCAAAATTACATCACGTGGGTTATCTCTCGTTGCTCAATGGATACCTTCACACGTAGAAATCGCCGCAAATGAAGAAGCTGATCGGCTCGCTTCAAGTTGCACTCATAACAGCTGTGACTGCCCAGAAATTTTGTGCAAGCTTGATGACGCTCGTCTGCTGATTCGTCGCCACCTACTCAAGCAGCATCCAGATCAGCGCGTCGCAAATGGAACGTTCCCGCCCCGTGTTCGCAGTCGAGGCTTGCCTCGTCGCGCTAGAGCACAACTGCTCAAGCTGAGGGTTGGTTGCGTGAACGTGCACGAACGTTTATACAGACAAGGGCGTGTGGCAAGTCTATTGTGTACGTCTTGTGGCTGCTACGAGACACTTCAGCACCTTATATTTGAGTGTCCCGCTTTCAGTGCGCAGTGCATGTCGCTAGTGAGAAACTATCATCTCCTTGGCCTGCGGTGTGCGACACTCGAGGAATGTTTATACCCCAGTGGTTGTGCATCTAGACGTGATCAGGCCCATCGCGCACTACTAACCTTTCTAGAGTTTACTAACTTAGGTTCAAGTCTGTAGCGTGAACATTCAACATTCTGTAGTAGCGTGACCTTCAGTGAACGGCCCTACTGTGTGTGATCTGTACTGTGTTCCAACGCTTCTTCCTTCGAAGATGGGAGGTGGCGGGTTCAAACACCTTGTAGTGTATATTGTGAACCGACTACCGGTGAAACCGTGATTGCGTGCAGTTGTACTTGGCGTCTCATCGTGGAGCGCACAATTACCCGCATAGCGAACTAGCCATGGATGTGATTGATAATTGTGGAGGCTGTTCGACGCGGCGTCACTTTAATTCCGGCTGCAGGGTCGAAACTCGGCAGAACAGCGTGCGTAGTGTACTGTGTTCTACTTTAGTCTTTAGATTTGTCCTGTTGCTCTTGCTTTCCTCTTTCCTCCCCTCCTTCCTATCTTCCATTTCTATGTTGCTGTCACCTCCCTTCAGAAGAGTAGGCAGGCGTTGTGCCCCTTCCGGTGGCAGTTGCCAGCCTGCTCCTAGCTTTCCCTTTCCTGTTAACTGTGTATATGTGTATATGTGTTCAAAACAAATAATAATTGTGTCATAGGTTTACGTGTGAATGCAACCAATGCACAATTCTCGGTCGATACAGTTGTTTGAAGGTACGCTGTCAAAGCTGCTGCCCGCTGCAATCGCGCGCGAACTTGAAGGCGAGTTGCCGCAGACGTCCAAAGGCAGATATCATCTGCGTATATCGATAGGTAGATTGTTTTAAGTAAAACTTCAGCTAGTACAATGAGTGTCACATTGAACAACGTGGGACTCAATACTATTCCTTGAGGCACGCCTCAGTAAGTGTAACATTCAGCTGTGGGACCATCTTTTGCTTGTACAAAAAACGATCAAATTTTCACAAACTACCACAGGCAATTGTTGAAAATATGGTGCGGGCAAAAACAAAGACCTGGTACAGAAGAGCCCGTTTTTCCTATATGTCCTATGGTGTTATTGTATATGGGAGTTATAGGGATACGGGTTCTTTTCAGTAAGGCAATTCTACATCTCTCGTGAAAAGTGCACTTAATTCATGTACCATGCATTCCCTATTTTTCTGATGGCTTTACATGCTCCCACTAAATGCAAGTCAAGTCCCTCGGTTTGCCCAATTGATCAGTGTTCCTTGTCATGATTACTGTGGTAACACACTACGAGTGCCCAGAAAGCAATGAAATCCTGTAAAGTGTTATTTATGCGTAAAAAGAGCCCCGTGCAGTGCTTTCGCTCACTTGACATTCGCTCGACAGAGAACGCCCGGTACCTGCACAGCCAAGCCACCGTTACGTCGCTTTCCGCTTACACGTGATTGTTCGCCGCGTTCATTGTCATCGTTAGGCGTTTTGTTCGGTCTCATGCGGTTTTTTGCCTCTTCCCCACTTTAAAAGCTCTTACACTTAGTAATATTATGTTTGGTCTGAGCTCAAAACAAAGTGCTTACTTTGCCATGTCTCAAGCGTCAAAAGAGTTGATTCTACGACTTTGAAATGGCTTTTTCATTCTTCCAGAGGCTCCGCAACACTTGTTTCAATTTCACTTTGTTGGACATAATAATGTGACGAAATGTAGATGACACGTCCAGAGGCAAGTCCCAGAGTCAACAAAATGAAAAGGGCGGACCTTCTGTTAAAGCTATGTAATGCAACTAAAAATACTGTACGCTTCCTCGACGAAGCCTTTTCTTTGCTTTCTTGCACTTGTTCCTCCTGTTTACACGCTGCACTGAGCCGGAAGTATTGCCTCGTCAACGGAGCTATGAAAATCGCCTGCTTTGGCCTCCATGGCGTGTGTTGTGAAAGCATAAGCTGTACGCATGAATTCGCATCGAGACCACGGCGAAGCTACCGATCTCACATAGCGACGTCTAAGAAAACTATACATCTTAAACATAAGCGATGCGCGCCTCCGTCAGCAGCAGAAATGTTTAAACCAACAAGTGGACACGCATTTGGCGTCAAGCTCTTACTCAGGAGCAGCTGTCGATGCGAATTTACTAGAAAGCATTTCGAAATTCAGAGTTGAAAGCTCAGCAAATCGCCGCTGCCCGAGCAGCGAGCCATGAACAGTCGCGGTTGATATCCTCCCCGTCGTTCGAGCGGAAAAACAGCACTTGCCCCGCCGCATGAAGAAATGAAGAGTTATCCGAGCAAAGGCTGGGGACCGCGACCACCGCACTATATTTGGATTGACTGAGGAAAAGCAAAACGACAAAAAGATTGGGAGCAGGAGAGGCTCACCACGGCTTCGCACTTAGGTTTGGAAGAATCCTTTTTCCAATCGAACGATCGCTCGCCATCCCCGAAATGCGAACTTGAACACCCATGAGAGGTCGCGCCTTATGCCTATGTCTACGGCACGAACGTGGAAGCGTCAGCGCCTGGGGCGACGCTCCACTTGCTGGCCCCCAAAGTAAACAGGGTGACTCGAGAAGTGCCTCGTAAGCGCGCGGAGCCCCCTCCCCCCCTATAGAGAGCACGCGTGTGAAGTGAACTCGGCCGCGCTTCAGTTCAGTCCGGCGCAATTCTTTGCGCACGCCTCTTCTTGCGGCACCATTATTTTGCTTCGACGGGCCGCTTTCCGACACGTGAAATGCTAGCGGTACTCAAGCACCGGGTGCGCTTGGTGAAGTGCAGCTGTTTGTAAACTTTTCGCATTGGTCATAGCTTGATGAACAAGATTCGGAATGCGCTATAGTGATCAAGAGCACTGTAGAATAATACATAGAGGGGCCTCCGAAATATTTCGCAATCTCTATATTCGATGGCGCTATGCTGTGTACAGATGTTTTCGAAAGCTAGAACGTCTGTGAAACATGAGCAAATATATTAAATGGGATATATTTCAGGATATATATATTAAAAATATATTTCAGAGATGCAGAAACAGTATACTGCATGGGTCCAACTGAAAGGCGTTTCCTGTGCAAGTCAAAAAGGACAAAGCGTCGTTTGTTCATGTGAAGTGAGCCATTTGAACCTGTGCTCTCGGTAGCATGCTCTTAGTACACCACTTTCAGGAGTGGGCCTGTTTAATATGTGCAGTGCCTGGCGCGTTCGAGTTGAAATAACGCGTAGCAGCCCCTCACAGGGCACTATTTGCCGCAGGCAACATCTTACTTTCCAAACAACTGAGTTACAACGCCGCGTCCTCGTTTTCGCAAACACTTCAGGGCTATCGCATTAGCACAGATACACGTCGCTCTGCGTAATTTATGCAGTTTATGTATTCAGATGCTTCAGATAACATTGGTTCTCACAGTGTATGGGATATCGATAACCTTTAAAAACAATGTCTTTCTTAGCGAGTTGCCCCACTTTTTCATATCGGATTTCGTTATCGGTATTGTGTTTCTAGCCTCTTTCAGGGGCCGATCCCGCAGACAGTGAATTAAAACATTCCCGCAGAAACTCCTCTGGAAGTTGCTTAAGTATGCGTATGCATTGTGCCACTTACTCATATTGACGTAGCCCGGAGCCATTATCAATGTTATGAAATTTGACCCGACCAGTATAAACTGTTGTCAACCGTTATCGGTAGTTATCAACCTTATCGGACTACACCGGCCCTTATAGGTTATTGTGAACTTTATCGGACTCGATCCTAGCTTTATCAACACTTATCGGTCGGTATCAATCTTGTCGCAATCGATCCCATCTTTAGAAACCCTTTTCTGTCCTTATCAACTTCTGGCATGATTCGACCCTTATCTACTATTATCGGTCCTTATCAATCTTATCTGACTTCATCCGACCCTTACCAACCCTTAACGGTGCTCATTAGCCTTATCAGAATTGATCCGATCATTATAAGCAATTATGGCTCTTAAGCACCTTATCCCTTCACGTCGAACCATTATCAACCGTGATCAGACTCATCTAACCCCTCATCACCCCTTACCCTCCCGATGAACTCGGTGACTGTTCATTGACCCCCGCCAACGTTTTAAATGCGTAAGCATTTCTATGTATGCTGTTGTAATCGGCCGTTTACCCCGCAAAACCAGTCTCTCACGGAGGACGCGACAACGGTGAACAAGCCGACAACCACGTCAGAGCCATCCCCAAGTGCGATGATTCATGGCAAACAGTTAGGCTCTGCCACGAAGAGTTCGGGCAATTTGGAAGGGGACAATCATTCATATCATCTGAAATCAGCCCAAACTGCCACGTCCGCGCCGTTGACTGGGTCATTGTGCTTCGCTATTTCCCTGTTCATGCCCATTGATGTGCGTGTGTTTTGAGCCAAGTTCACCCCGAAGGGAAAAAAAAATGTTTTAATTGTTGGTTGAACCCCCTGCCAACCTATAGGGCTGGCGGGGGTTGGTGTCATCCAACTCCTGACGCCTGATTGAGAGAAGGTAACGGGGCCAGGACGACGGCACGGCTAAAAGAGGAGACTGACGCTTTGGGGAGAGATCAGCAGCTGGAACTTGAACGTGATCATCTTACCTTCAGTACTCATCATCGTTTTTGTACAAAATGTGAATATAAGCGTGTGTTTAAAACGTCCTGGATGTCGGGCCCGGCCGCACGCTCCCTCACTGCTCCACGGTGAATGAACATCTCGCATCTTTGGACCCCCGGCCGCAACAGTGCCTACCCAGAGAGGAAACCCTACCGTCCGTCCGTCCCGTAAGACGATCGCATTCAAGAAGGGTCCGCATCAGCGAGCGAATTCACCTTCGTGCTGCTGGCTCTCGCTTTTACGCTAAGAGGCGAGAACACAGCACACACCAACCGATCAGCATTCGGCGTACTCTGTCTACAACGCAAATTGCTTTCAAGATAGGGTCCACGCAGCCGCGCCATACGCAGCCGCCTACGGAGTAAGGTTGTTCGTGGTTGATGGTTCGTGGTTGATAATGGTTCGACACGGGTGGATAAATCACTAAAGAGCGATAATGGCTTATAATGATCGGAGTGTCATCAGCGCACTTAGCGCCACCACCTGCACTAGTTTGCTGCCACACATCAATTCGCCTTGCGCCACCGTCCGCAGCAGTTCGTGTAACCACAGCGCTGTCGCTTATAATGCTCGAATCAAGTTTCATAACACTGATAATGACACCGGGCTGCGTGGAGAAGAGAAAGTGGCACAATGCTTACTCATACTTTGAGAACTCCCAGAGGAGCTTCCGCGTGATTTTTTTTCCCTTTCGAATTTATTCTCTTTTATATAAGCTAATTTTTTATAGCGATTCGTCTTACGTGACAGACTGAGGGACGGACGGGTTTTCTCGTTGGGTCGGCATCGAAATGCTTACGCATTTGAAAATTTTAAACAGTCCGACCCTCCTTCCACGCGAGAATTGACGCGATAGCGTGCCGTGCGTAATGACTCCACCCCAATCTCACCCACAACTCGCTCAGGAAGACTGTGAGGTTTAATCGCCTAGCAACTTTTTTTCTTGTGAGGCGGCTCATAAACACGCAAACCACTTTTCCTTTTTTTTTTTCTTTTTGACTTGATACATCAAGAAATCGGTCAGAGCTTCATTGCTTGTTAAAACCGCATGTAAAGAAAACATTTTTATATCTTTGCAACCGCACTTAACACGCGCCTTACTTTGATATCGTTGAATAGAGGAAAGAAGAAATTACGCGATTATGGATGTGCGTAGTGCACCAGGCACTACACAATTGGAGCTAAATTTAGTGTCTCGTTAGGAGTTCAAAGACGCATAGCACAGCTGTAAGGGTGTCGATCCGAGCGGGAGTAAACACGTGGGAGAGAGCTCACTATTATATAGTAGGTGATATTTATCAAACTGAAACTGGTGCTCACCAGGAGTTGTAAGGCCTGCAAGTGCACAATATGTGGCCTCTATCTTGACCCTCCTGCATTCGGCAGGTATGGCACAAGACACAGGGACATCCATCCGCTTTGACCACGGAGGAACGTGTCCATCTCCATAGGGAACGCAAGTGCACGAGATAGAGGCAAGCGCAGAAGCGCCAATCATCTACGAGTGCGGCAGGCTCAAGCGGCGCAGGGCAGTATCGAACGCCACCAGTAAGGAGGATCATTTTTTGCTCTAGTGGCCCAAACACCCTCTGCCAAACAAACCGATTCACTACCAATAGGGAGAGAGCACCGTTGCAGAACCGCAAGGCTTCCATTAGCTCTATAAGTTAGTCATGTAAGCTATCTAATGTGTGAATAAATGCAACTTGTGCATTTGGTTACGTCATTCCTGTACCCCAGTGCCCATACACTGTCTCCAGCATGCAAAATATGTTTGACGTACCCCGTTGCGGCTGCTTACAGCGTACCCGTTGTTTCTACCCTGCAGAACTTACGATACTGCAACAAACTCGAGGCAAGGCCTCCTGCTCTGAAGGCAACGTTA
Organism: Dermacentor andersoni; assembly: GCF_023375885.2. Classification (NCBI taxonomy): domain Eukaryota; kingdom Metazoa; phylum Arthropoda; class Arachnida; order Ixodida; family Ixodidae; genus Dermacentor; species Dermacentor andersoni. Next base: position 27,614,511 of record NC_092814.1, on the reverse strand, counting down.
ATGTAGGCACTCGGTCATTGTTTATCTTTTTTCCGGTGACCGTTTTTTACGGCTAAAAACTGTTAGAGAATTATCACTCAGCGCAAGAGGCGCTTTATTGTATGAAAACTTTCTCGAAGGGTCAAGAATACAACTGTGAAAACGCTACTTAAGGAAATAACTATTTATTCGGCGAACTTGTTCCCACAAATCAAGGCTTGAAGTGGCAGACCTGCATCGTCTACTTCAATGACATCGTCGTATTTCCGCAAATTTCGAAGATCACATAAAGCGGCTTGGATCAAGACTAGAGCCGATAAATTCATCTGGACTCATCCTGAAGTCAGTAAGGTCCCGCTTTGCGAAAGGAGAGCTCTTGTTCCGGGGCCACGTCAGCAGCAAGCTTGGAGTCTGTCACGTCCAGCAGAAAACAGTTCCTGTCTCAAAGTTCCCGCAGCCCGTCGACAAGAAGGCAGTGCGCATATTGCTTGGCCTCTGTACTCATAATATAGGCGCTTTGTCAAGGACGTTTCTCGTATCACCACGTCTCTCAGTCTTCTCACAAAATCAGACATTCAAGTTAAGTGGAGAACAGTGCAGGTCGAAGCATTTCAAGAACTCAAACGACGTCAAGCACTTGCGCATCAGTGAAATTGCGACACTCCACGGGCAGAACAGCTTTCTGAAAATCATGACTCTGTAAAACTGATTCAACCTGATTCATCATCATCTGCATCATCATCATAATAATCGTCATCATCAGCCTGGTTACGCCCACTGCAGGGCAAAGACTTCTCCCATAGTTCACCAACTACCCCGGTCATGTACTAATTGTGGCCATGTTGTCCCTGCAAACTTCTTAATCATAACTTTCTGCTGCCCTTTCTGCCACATAACTTCCTGCCGCCCCCTGCTACGCTTCGCTTCCCTTGGAATCCAGTCCGCAACCCTTAATGACCATCGGCTGTCTTCCCTCCTCATTACCCATGCCCATTTCTTTTTCTTGATTGCAACTCAGATGTCATTACCTCGCGTTTGTTCCCGCACCCAATCTGCTCTTTTCGTATCCCTTAATGTTACACCCATCATTCTTCTTTCCATAGCTCGTTGCGTCGTTCTCAATTTAAGTATATATATATATATATATATATATATATATATATATATATATATATATATATACGTATACACACATATATATAGGCACACACACACACACACACACACACACATATATATATATATACTAGCCGAGAGGATGTAGACTTAACCAGTGGTTTAAAAATCCTGCACATACAAGTCTCTCAGTTGTTGGGCCGTTATTTGCGTGACATGAACGCCTAGATTATTATATTTATTTAGAAGCACTGGCATTGTGTATGTCAGCTTTTCCCTTAAATAATTTGTTCTGGTTGTGACCACCCGCCATATCTCTTTATGACGGGTAACATAAAATTTGTCATTGAGTTCAAGGCTACAAAGTTCTCGTAGAAAGGAGCAGTTCAGTTTTACTTCCCGCCTAAATGCAGTTGTTAACTTGTACTGGTATAACTTTAACACAAATTATGTTGGCTTCCTGAAATAAGGTTATAGTATGGGAGTTGTAGGGTACATTGAAGAGCAGCCGAACAAACTTCTTTTGCAAGGCAAGTAATTTATGCAAACTAACAAAAGTAGTTGTACCCCATACCAATAAGCAATAATAGAGGTACGAATAAAAAAGCGAGTTATAAATGAGAAGTTCAACTTTAAACGGCAATAGTGATTTACATTTCCACGTCATGCCAATGACCCTAGATAACTGGATTATGACTGCGTCAATGTGTTCGTCCCAGAGCATATTACTCGAAAACGTTACGCCGAGAGTTCTTATACCAGCAACCATTTCTATCGTTTTTTTTTTCCGTACATAATGTTAATATTTGAATTCACTGGCTTATTTTTAGGCCTAAAGAGCTTTGGTTTTGTTTGTATGTATTTCTAATTGGTTCATTATTGACCAGTCCCTCAGCTTAGAGAGCATGAGGTTCGTTTCATACTCTATATCTGTACAGTTTGTTCCTGAAACAAATATACTGGCGTCATCAGCATACAGGACATATTTCGCGTTGAGGTAAATATTCGTTACATCATTGATATAGGCGTTAAAAAGAAGGGGCCCCAAAACACTTCCCTGCGGAACTCCTTTTGAAATAGGCTTCATACTTGAGCAATGCATATCTATATGAACAAATTGCTGTCTGCTTGCTAGGTAAGATTTAATTAGTGCTAAAGAATGACCTCGAATGCCATAGCTATGAAGTTTTTCAATCAATGTTAAATGGTGCATATTATCAAATGCTTTGCTAAAATCCACATAGACGCCAAGCACAAGTCTTCTTTCTTCGAACTGGGATAACATGAATTCCTTTTGTTCCAACAGTGCATATTCGGTGGACTTAAGCTTTCTGAAGCCGAATCGGGCAGGTGATATTACATTGTTCTTCTCGAAAAAATTATTAACTTGGCGATGTAAGATTTTTTCCAGGCCCTTAGAAAAGATAGGCAATATGGATATAGGCCTATAATTTTGGATATCATTTCTGTCTCCCTTTTTAAATAAAACACTCACTTTAGCGATTTGCATTCTTTTCGGAAACGTTGCACTGGACAAACATAAATTAATAATATATGTAAGGTACGGTGTGACAATATCTAACACGTACTTTATCGGTCTAATTTGCATGCCTTCAAAATCACACGAGGAACTATTTCGCAGTGACGTGAAAGCAGAGAAAACTTCATGTTCAGACACAGGCTCAAGAAATAATGAGAAGGGGTTAGCAACAGGCTTCAACTTAAACAATGTCCTAGATGAACTGTTTTGATTGTTGCTAACAAAGCGATCATTAAACATAGTGGCGAGAGGTATGCCAGATATCTCATTGCCATTTATGTTCAGTTTTTCTATACGAGAATTTTACGATTAAGGACATTTCTATACGAGATTTATTACGATTAAGGACAGTATTTAACCTTTTCCATAAGAAGCCAGGTTTTGGTGCAGAGCACTCAAATTCAGACTGAATGTGTCGCATTCTACTTAGTTTTATTTCTTTATTCAGTTTATTTCGATAAGTTTTGAATTGTTTCAGTGTATCTGGGTCCTTATTTTGAATAAATTTATGACACAATTCGTTTTTGCCATGTATTTTTGCAAGCAGTTCAGGCGTTATCCAAGGTTTACGAATTTTTTTGCCTGAGGTAATTCTTTTTTCGGGAAAGTGGTACTTGTATACGCCAGAAATTATATCTATGAACTTTGTATATGCCTCTTCAGCGTTCACGATTTGACCGATAACTTCCAGGTTACAGGTTAACATACGAGTTCTAAAAGCCTCAAGGTTGGCTGCTGTGATTGGCTAATAAGTGAAGCATCTCACATCCCTCTTGTCTGGAAAACTATGTTTAGGTATCATGATAAATATTGGAAGGTGGTCGCTTATGTCGTATGATAGCACACCGGCGGTTATGCTATCGTCTTGCATATTTGTTATGAATAAGTCGAGTAGAGTTTCACTGCTGTCTGTAATTCGGGTTGGCGAATCAATCAGATTTTCAAAACCATTTGACATTATTATAGTCATCATTTCTTTCTGGTATGTGGAATTTACAGACAGATCTATGTTAAAATCATCACCAGATATCAAGAACAAGTTATTCTCGGAAACAAAACGCAGAAACTGCTCATAGATACAAAAAAAACTAGGAAGGCTGCCATTTGGGGGCCTATAACAAACAGAGAACACGTATTTGCCTGGCACGTGCCGTAAGTATTTCGAAGTCGTCACCTACATTACAGAACGATGGAAGCAATTCGTAATTCATTGCATCTTTTAATAGCAACACAACACCGCCCCCTCGACGATTTGGACGATTTAAAAAATAACAGTGATATAACAGTTAACAGTGAACTGTTATAAAAAATAACAGTTCGTCGCAGTCATCTTTAAACCACGTCTCCGTAATCATCACGGCGTCGAACAAAAAGGAAAAACTAGAGATGAAATGCACGACATCTGTTAGTTTAGTGCCGAGCGAGTGCGCATTCAAGTGAAGGCATTTCAAGGAATTATTATGTTCGGTTACACCAGCTGCATCTAATTCTTGCGGGAGAAAATATCTATGTTGTGCCATACTGGGCTTTTAACAAAACAATGTGCAATTATGAAAGTACAAACTAAGCGGGAAGATCGTGTGCATTTCGTATCACAAGTGCTCGGTCGCCATCCGCCCGCCTCAGAAATACCTTGCCATTTCGGTGCCACGCGTAACGGTACCCTTTTTCTTTCGCCCATTCTTTCACCATACCAAGTAAGTGCCTGTTGTGACTGGTCAGGTTTTCGAGTGCGAAGAGACTGGAGTTACTTTCCTTCAATTTATGTCTGTTCACAAACCACTGATCTCGTGCCATTTGCCTTGTGAACCTAACGACCACACCGGGGATCTTGCCATGTCTTGCTGGAAGGTGATGTATGGTACTAACGTCTAGTTCCGTGAGTTCGGGAACCTCCATCATGTCAGCAACACTGTTCACTTTGTTTAGAAGATTTTCTTGCTCAGAGACAGGAATTCCATGAAATTCTAAGTTTGGCCTTCGATTTCTCCATTCCAGTTCATGTAACTCCAGTTGTACTCGAACCGTCTCACCAGCTGTGTCTTTGAATTTTTGTTCTAGCATGTCCACTCTTTTCCGAATTTCCTTTGTTTCCCGCTTTTGTGTGGCCACCCGTTCAAGAACTTCGTCATATTACTCTGATATCATTTGAACTGATTCTGCAATTTTAGACACTGTTTCTTTAAGGGGCATAAGTTCGTCCAGCTTTCGGTTAATGCTAAGCAACAGTGATCTAATGTCCGTAATCTCATCGGCACCGACTGCAACTTTTTGGCCTTCTTTCGCGTTCTTCGAGGCCTTACAGGTGAGACACGACCACTTTTGCCTAGCAGACGCTGATTTGCTCTTGTACTGCTTTTCTGTGAGGCCAGAGCAAACTCCAATGTGAAATCGGTGCTCGCTGTCTGCGCATACTATCAATGGCTCAGTAGGTTCAAACTCGGCTTCGCAGGAAAAGCAACAAATTTCTTTCATTGTCATTGCTACGTATGCAACTTAATACGTTTCTACAAAAAATACAAGAAAAAAGAGCATAGAGGCAGACATGTAACACATATGAGCACTGGTAGTAGTCTAATGGCAGCGGCAGCAGTAGCAATAGTATATACTCAGAAGGCAGCTGTACAGAAAGGTACCAACCTGCAAAAAGCAGAGCACAGGCTTAGATTCGGCGTTTCCCTGCTGCTACTGCTGCCGCCGAATGCCGCTACGCCAGGACGAGCAGCCTTTATACTCGAGATGCTGGTGACGAGCGCCACAGATGCGTGCAGGCAGTCCAAATTTTAGCTTCTTGTGCGCAGGCAGGGCGTTGCAGAAGCTCTTCTGCATGCGCTTCGATGTGATGATAGGCCAAGCTCGATGTTCCCGACTGCAAAAAGCAGAGCATAGGCTTAGATTCGGTGTTTCCCTGCCGCTGCTGCTGCCACCATATGTGACAAATATAAATGACGCCATATATAATGTGACGCCATATCCGTTAAAAACAGAAGTGACGTCATTTTGTTTTCGAAGGCGCGAAATTTGGTTTGTTGGCCTGCCTATAGAGCTGTATATTCAAATGCACCGCCACTCGACTTGATGGGTGTTTCGAGCTTTCAGCGCGGAAAACGATGCAGGAAAAGGCCAGCCGTACGGTTGTCGAAATAGCACCCCTGTACAGAACATACTTTCTTTGGAGGCCGACGAAAGCTTTAGGCGTAGAGTGCTGATCCTACCGTCGGATGCCAAGCCCGTCGCCCAGCGCAGTCGCACGAAAACTACACAATTATTTGACGGTCGTAACTCACTACTTTTGACTGAACAGGTTAAGAAGCGATTAAGCTACCCGCGTCACCAAATTCACAAAATGCCTTCACGGATGTGATTGCATAGCGTAATATGGTTGCAATATTGGTGTCCCAAGACAAACAGAAAGTAGCAGCAAAGATGACTTCGTTCTATTTTTAGCTGATATTGAAAATATACCTAATGAGTAGACACCTAAACCAGATAAACGGATTTAAAAAGAGAAGTTCAGCTTGCATACTAAGTTAATATTCTTTTGTTAAGTCACTGTTGATCTCCTTTTAGTTCGTTAGTTAGTTACACAAGCCACAAACATTAAGAGCCGACAAAATACCCATAACAAAGGTAAAGAAACAGAGCTGGCTGTTTAAGAGTGGTTAATAAAGGGAAAATGATACATCCACCCGTTCGTAGCAATTGCTACGATGAAAACCTATACGGGTTCCTCGAAAGAAAAGCCTCGCAGTTGAAGAACCGGGACTTGAACCCGGAAGCGCCGCCTTTCCGGGGCAGTCGCTCTACCATCCGATTTTTTTTTCTTCAACTGCGAGGCTTTTCTTTCGAGGAACCCGTATGGGTTTCCTGTGTAGCAATTGCTACGAACGGGTGGATGACTCATTTTCCCTTTATTAACTACCTCTCTGCAACTTGCGGGTTCTCGCAGAACTATTTCGTTTAAGAGTGGATGCTGAAGTTCCATCAATACATCCATCCGTTCATTTAGTGTAACAAATTTCCGTGTATACGTCCTTCGTTAACACGCCGTTCTTTCGACCACATTCTTCCACGATAGAACTAGTTCAGCTCCGAGATGTGAAAAGTATAAAGTGCACCTTGAAAAGAAAACTTGAAGACTAATTGTGCAAAGATTCACTACGCATTACTTTCACAAAGGCCCCGTGTTAAAGCTCCATCTAGGTACATGAACACTAGGCACATGAGGCACAACAAAACCTGTTGCTATTTTCATTTTTTCATATTTGAAGCAAGAAATGCTGTTTCCCAACATTTATCAGCACGTTCGTATGATTCTAGCAGCATGACTGTGTGCATGTGTTCGCCTAACATCTTATCAGTCGGTTTGTACATTGTACAGGGTTTGACACTAGGCTTCTTAATTTAGTTAGTTAGAGAATGTTTACGAGTTAATACGGTCGATAAGGGTGCTATCCTTACTTCATATAGCTGTCCACTCGTATGATCGACCTATCAATTGTGAGAGACATTCAGCCTACGTTCCCATAACAAGATGAATTGCCTTGTCCAAGAAAAGGCTGTTACTATAAGCCTGGACATCGGCCTGTCAAGTGTGAGAAGCGTTCAAGCGGGCGTCCCCATGTCGACATAATTGCCCTCTTATCCATAACAGCGTCACTACTTTTATTCCCCGAGCTGACACAAAGAGATGGAAGAAGAGAAGACAAACCGAAGGCCAGGAGGTCGTCGACGACAGAACCTCACGAAAGCACTAATACTTCCACAGGCTCTTCAAGAAGACGTCGAAGAATGCAAGACCGCAAGGGGTTATTTAAGGCGGTCCTGGCCCCAGTGTTAATGGGAACCGCTCGAGACTTGGATGAGAGTCACAACCATGTACCAACGAAGTGGATGCAATCTTTTCTCCTTTTTTCATCATCATGATGCCCGTCTTCGTCGTCGTTTCCCGATTATTGCGGTGAAGACCCACCTCACCCGGTCGAGACTGTATCACCCCTAATTTGCTATCGCACTCGATGCCTCGCCTTTCGGGCCAAAATGCGACTTTTTTCTTAAATCTGTACAAATGGATTGTGGCTGGCTGATGCATATGCTTCCCTTGAATATTCGAGTTAGCACGTTGACCAGTTTCTGCTCTGTCATTTCTTTTCTGTTTTTTTTCTTTATTTTCTTGCTCGTGGAACACTTCTGTTTACTATGTGCATAGAGTACATGGCAAGAATATGATAACACTCAGTTGTTCGTTTTGGCGATCCACAATGAGCACCAAGATAATTAAGGGGCCGTCGCTTGCTACGAGTAACGCCGTAAATAATACTCAGCAGACTTTAGAGATACGTCAGTCGTGCTAACCTTGCTGCTGGACGGGTATTCAGAATCCCTAGATATATATAAATGATAAGCCTAGACAAACTTCATCGTGTAATAAATAACTTCAACTAAAGGAAGAAGTTCTAATAACTATCTTAAAATAAATTCGGGGGTTTCAAACGCTAAAACCACGATCTCACTATGCGGCCCAACACAGCAGGGGACCTTGAATGAATTTTCACCACCTGGGGTATTGTAACGTGCAGCGCTCGCTTAGTGGCTATGGCGTTGCGCTGCTAAGCACGAGTTCGTGGGTTGAAATGCCGGCCGCGGTGGCTGCATTTCGATGGGCGTGAAATGCGAAAACCACCGGGTACCATGCTCTGGGTGCACGTGCAAGAACCCCAAGGGGTCAAAATTGCGCTCGAGTCCCCCGCTACTGCGGGCCTCGTAATCAGATCGTGGTTTTGGCACGTAAGATCACACAAGTTAATTTTTAGCCAATGAACGCTACACGAGTGTTTTTGAATTTCGTCCCCACTGGAATAGGGGCGTGGCCGTGGTCGAACCCTCGACCTCAACCTAAGCAGCGAAACGCCATAGCCACTGAGCTACCGCGGTAGGCGTAATGTTTAATTACCCAATTGTTTTTTGCAATAGAGTAAATTTCTTTCTCTTGTTTTTGTAAAGCGAAGCATTCTTCGCAAGACTTCGCGGAGTTTCCGGGCCGTGGCTGCTGTGTTGCGAATGGCTCAGACTACGGTGGCTAGAGGAGCAGGGGCGTCTTGAGCGTAGCCCGCCACTTCTCCGCATCATGACGCAGAAGTGGCGCTGCGCTCAGTGCAACGGTTCTCAGCGGCGCATGTCTCCTGGTACTAGTAACAGACGGCGTGCAACAAGCAAAACGCTAATAGTGAAAAACTGTTATTTGTAGCATTCACTTTGTGCATTGAGGAGATGCAGCTCTCTGGTATTGCGTGTTTGCAAGATGCTAAAATATTATTAAGCTTCTACAACGAAAAGTTGAGCGGCATGGTTAGCACAAGCTCATCTCCGACGAGGAATAAGCGAAGTTCGCACCAAATAGTGGCGGTATTTCTGCTTCAGAGAAAATCAACAAGTACACTTATTTCTTCGCTCCGAACTTTAAATCACGGTGTCCTAAACCACCATCGTTCTCAGCGCCGACAAGTGCAGCAGCGGAAACCGCTTATGGGCAAAGGACGCCCCCTTTTAGGAACACTTCCTCAAGCGCAATTTCACCCATGTTGTCGGCAAAGAAACGTTTATCAAATAATCCGCTGATCTCTATAATATTGACACGTGTACTTGTTTATCTTGATCGGGCCATCACGTTTCACCGCCTAACAAATCTTATCGCACAGCACAGGACGCACCTGCATGTATAGGAAGTTTCTGGAATGTTATCGATGGTACCATCCGCTGTCTGTGCCCGAACTTTGTGTAATCTGATTGCACACATGCGCGACGCGAATAATGTAGAACCGTAGAGTAACATAGAGTAACATAGAGTAACTGTGGACACTCCCACAGGCGCCTGCGGCCGACTTTGGCACTCAGCGCACCTAGCGGAATCGGCGAAACGCATCAGCCTCCAAGATGGTCGCGCACGCTGCCGAATCTCGGAGGGCCTAATTTCAGTTTCGTTTCTTATGTTTTTTTTTACCCATAAAGTTGTTTAAATCGAGTGATTTCATGCAAGCGCCTGTGCCACTGTTTATATGTCGTGACGACAAGCGCGCAAAGATGTTTCACTTCATGCGAGTTTCATTTAAATTCATATTTGCTGTTTGAAGCTGTAAAGTTCCGCAACAATCATGCCAACTGTTGACGCAGTAGAACTTTATCGCGTATGATATTCTACGTCTCGTAAATGACGCCAAAAGGCGTACCGTAAATAAATGTGCCATGTTCCTTAAACATAAATCAACTTGCTGCACAGTCAAGAACACGAAAATAGCAGGCAATTTATTGCAGCAAGATTGTAAGAGGCAGATACATGGAAACGGGAAGAAACAGCGAAACGCAAGTAATATGGTTGTCACACGGCGCTCTTTTAAACGCGATCAAGCCCAATCCGATTTCAATTTCTCGATCGCGATTAGTTCTTTTGCGCAAGCTGCGCGATGGAGCCAATAGGGGTCGAGAATTTCAATCCGGATCGGACTTGATCGCGATCGAAAGTGGTCGTGTGACACCAGTATAATGGAGCATAGTGTTAAATTAATGGCGTGATGGCAATAACTTTGCACAAGAAAAACACATAGAAGACGTGTTGCAACTATCCAGATAAGGAAAAAAAATTGCACATACACGACTGCAATTAATTTGCTCAAAATGGGATTGTTGTACAAGCAAAAAAATATGACGTTTTTTCTTGTACTTCTACGAAGGAGGGCGAAATTAGGGCAGCAAAATTATGTGAATTGTAGCACGCCGAAATTAAATGGCTGCAAAAAAATAATTGAGCACGCACCAACATCCTCATCTCGAATGTGTAAGCCAGTGTGTCCGTCCTTAAACAGCTGCAATTAAGCACTTTGTGTTGGGGGTCCTCACCTGCTGTCTTCGAAGTCTTGCAATCGTCTTCTGATACTTGGAATTTTGCCCTTGAGTTGCATGATGTCCTTAGGCTGTACAGTGTATCTTGAGGAAATGATGGAGATTCCTGCAATACGTAGATTGACATAAAGAAGGTAAGCAATACTGGAAGCTTCAAAGCTATTGAATGTAGACGCTAAGTTCCTTCGTATAAGCAATACTGGAGCCTGCAAAGTTTTATAATGAAGATGCTGCGTTCCTTCATGCAATGCGTATTTTTTGGTTAAAAATGCAGTGTTACATATGCTAAGAAACAAGGAACGTTCTACGGTAACGACTCCATACACAATTAAAACATGAAAACACATATCTTCAGCCCAATGCTGAACAGCTAACAACGCTCGAGCGCACATAGCCTGCTATAGAGGTGAGAGAGAGCGCATTATTGTCATACTGCAAATATTGCACGTGTACCGCTTTAGAAATAGCTACATTTCTTTTGCAAAAGTAGAGCACCATCCTTTTTCAGCAGTCGCTGCGCCTTACATAAACCTCTCTACCCCGAACAGCATGTATTCATAGGCCGAATTTCTCAACCAACCGTTTTTCTTATTTTCTAACTTCGTCATTGTATCGAACGTGCCTCGCAGCTCGGACGCTGCCGCGTCACTGTTATCGCTAGCATCACCGCTCATAGCTACGCATTAAAAAAGAATGCGAAATGAAAGTCAGCGTAGCAAATGGGCAGCACCTGTTCATGGCTGCAAGGCCGCCGTCACTCGCTCATGCAGCTAACAGGGACATAACGAAATGCGAAGAGAAAAAGTCGTTAACAACGCGCAAAAGAACATGTTGTGGCCTTACCATGAAATGGCGACGAAGCAGACGCTGGCAGAACCCAACAACGATGCTCAGGTGCATTTTACAGAAAGAGCCTGACTAGGCTCCGCACGTCGTGCCAGTCGTGCCCAGTGGCCGTGCCGCCTGTCAAGCTGCTAGCCGCAGCCGCAGCCGCATTTTTCTTGATCTGCTCTGCCACCTAGCGGAATCGGCGAAGCTCCATAGCTCGACCTCGAAACGGCTCGAGTGTTCACTCTTGTCCTTTACTGTGCTACTTGTCATTTACTATGGTAGAACATTGTGGAAGACACGTGGGTCTCGGCGACTACTCTGGAACAATCGACGACTGATGTATAAAAGCCGACGTGCTTGACCCGCTGATCAGGTTTTGACAATCGCCGACTGTGTTCGCCGCTGTCGCCTTTGTTTAAGTCTAACCTGTTTTTGTGGGCACAGGTTCGCCCAATAAAAGTTAGTTTCATCTTTGACAGTATTCCTACTGTGTTCTTTATCCGTCACTACCACATGACATCTGGTGGAGGTGATTTTCGTTCATGCACCGGATGCCCCCGACAAGCCGTGATCCGAGCCCGGACCGCAAAGGGACCAACGTAGTGCCGGACCATCAAGCAAACCGCAGTCTACACCAGCTGCCCCCGGAGCGCGGACTTCTACCTGAGAAGACCAAGAAGATTGTGGCCAAGACAACCACAATGGCAGCCCCAGCGTTACCCATCGTGCTTCAACAAATCCGAGAGCCCCCTAGCTTCCGTGGGGCTACGTCGCAGGATCCTGAAATCTGGCTCGATGTACTTCTCCTTGGAAGATGCGAGGTACTTCGCCTTGGAAGATGCCACGAGGACTTGGTTCGAGAACCAGGAGTCCACCCTTACAACATGGGACCTGTTCCGCAGTAACTTCCTGAGGACGTTCACGAGCGTTGTCCGAAAAGAAAGGGCCGAAGTTCTGCCGGAAACCCGAGGCCAACTACCCAATGAGACCATCGCCATCTTCACGGAAGAGATGACCCGTCTTTTCCGGCACGCCGACCCGGAAATGTCCGAGGAGAAAAAGGTGCGTTTCTTGATGCGAGGCGTAAAGCAAGAGCTTTTCGCCGGACTGATCCGAAACCCACCCAAGACCGTAGCTGAGTTCTTGAAAGAGGCAACGACGATTGAGAAAACTCTAGAAATGCGCACTAGGCAATATAACCGACAAGTGCTCACGCCGCAGTGCGCCATCCATGCACTAGGCTTCGGTGATCTCCAGGACAGCATTAGGGCTATTGTGCGCGAAGAACTGCGCAAGATGTTTCCTTCGTCGCAACCTCAGGTGTCCTCAGTCACCAACATTGTCAAGGACGAACTTCGACGGTCACTGGCGTTACCGAAGTGCATCCCGAATCGTCGCTTCCTGTACCGGAAGCGATGACCTACGCCGCCGTCGCCAGTCTTCAAGGTCCCCCTCCGCGACCGCGCCAGGGCCCTGTAACGGCGCAATTCCGTCATCCACAGCCGCCAGAACGCCCACCCGTCGCCCAGCGCACCTACGCCAGGAAGACGGACACTTGGCGCGCCCCCGACCACCGCCCGCTCTGCTATCACTACGGGGAAGCCAGACACATCTACCGCCGATGCCCATAACGCGAAATGGGACTACGAGGGTTCGCCGCCACGCTCCGCGCCCGCAGCAAGGTGAACGCCCTCACGATATCGCAGACTACCTCGCCGCTGCTCAGTGGAGCTCTCAAGAACCGGCCCGTTCGCCATCACAAGGCCGCTACCTATCGCCACAGCGCCGTCCATACACTGGTCCAGCCCGGGGCCGCTCTGCAAGCCCATATCCGGAAAACTAAAAGCAGCAACCGATGGAGGTGCGGTTGCTGTTCGTCGAACTGACGAAGATCCTCCACTGCCGACGAAGACGCCGAAGAGACTATCTCGACGACATAACGACACGCCACCGTCCCGACGAAGTCTAGAAGCAAAGAATACGCCGACGAAAGACGATGTGACGACGCCACGTACCAGTCATAGGTCAACGCGACGCAGCAGTGATCCGACGCCAAGACCTAACTGTCGTCATCATCATCATCAACCTGGTTACGCCCACTGCAGGGCAAAGGCCTCTCCCATACTTCTCCAACTACCACGGTCATGTACTAATTGTGGCCATGTCGTCCCTGCCAACTTCTTAATCTCATCCGTCCACCTAACTTTCTGCCGCCCCCTGCTACGCTTCCCTTCCTTAGGAATCCATTCCGTTACCCTTAATGACCATCGGTTATCTTCCCTCCTCATTACATGTCCTGCCCATGCCCATTTCATTTTATTGATTTGAAGACTTAACTGTAATGCAAGACAAAGAACCAGAGACCTCGACATGTTTTTCGACGGCCACGCAGTCACCGCCTTAGTGGACACAGGTGCCGATTACTCCGTCATGAGTGGACACATCGCCACCCCGTTCAAAACAATTCGGACCGCTGGAGGACACCTAATTACGCCGACTGGAATCTGCACGGCAAGAATTACCGTTCATGGCCGGGCTTACCTTGCCACCTTCGTTATCCTACAACAGTGTTCACGAGACGTCATTCTCGGCATGGACTTCCTGAACCAACACGGCACAATCATCGACCTGAAGTCGAAATCGATAATGCTGTCGGAAGATCAAGCGATACCGCCGGAGAGCTCTCGTAGTCACCACGCCTTGAGTGTGCTCGAAGATCAAGTGAACATCCCGCCGCGCTCCAGTATCATTATTTCCGTCGGCACCGAAACACCCGCTGGCGTAGAAGGCGTCATCGAGGGTGACCAACGTCTGCTACTCGACCGTGAAATTTGTGTCGCAGGAGGGATCACTCGACTGCACGGAGGAAAAACGAAAGTGTTCCTGACAAACTTCAGCCAGCAGTTCAAGCATATCAACAAAGGCACAACAATCGCCTACATCGAGGAAATTCTGGAAACCAGCAATGCATTTGTCCTCTCGCTTTCTGTCGCATCTACCCCGACGACCATAGTTCCCGAACCAGACTTCAACATAAATCAAAGTCTCCCCATGATTAAGCAGCAACAGCTCAGGAGTCTGCTTCGACGATACAAAGACTGCTTTTCGATGACATCGAGGATTCGACAAACACCAGTCGCAAAGCATCGCATAATAACCGAAGAGTGTGCTCGACCACTCCGCCAGAGCCCTTGCCCAGTTTCGACGCGGGAACGTGTAGCTATTAGGCAACAAGTCGACGAAATGCTGCGAAACGACATCAACCAGCCATCGAAAAGCCCGTGGGCATCTTCTGTAGTCTTGGTGGAGAAAAGGTGGGAATTCAACGTTTCTGCGTCGATTATTGTCGACTTAACAAAATCACGAAGAAGGACGTATACCCCTTCCCACGGATAGATGATCGGCTCTGCAACGCTAAATATTTTTCGTGGATGGAACTCAAGTCTGGCTACTGGAAAATACAAGTCGACAAGAGAGATCGTGAAAAGACCACCTTCATCACGCCAGACGGCCTCTACGAATTCAAGGTCATGCCATTCGAACTGTGTTGGGCGCCTTCAACGTTCCAATGCGTCATGGACACGGTGTTAGCAGGGTTGATGTGGCAGACCTGTCTTGTTTACTTGGATGACGTCGTCGTCTTCGCCGGAAATTTCGATGATCACCTTAGGCGGTTTGCGACAGTACTAGAGGCCATGAAGTCTTCAGGGCTCACTCTGAAGCAGGGAAAGTGCCGCTTCACTAACGATCAGCTTCTGTTCCTAGGCCACGTCATCAGCATGTCTGGAGTCCGCCCCGACCCACAGAAGACAGCCGCCATCGCAAAGTTCCAGCAGCCAATCGGCAAGAAGGCAGTGCGTAGATTCCTTGGCATGTGTGCCTACTACAGGCGCTTTGTCAAGGACTTTTCACGGATCGCTGAGCCGTTGACACATCTAACTAAAGATGATGTCGAGTTCAAGTAGGAAACGACGTAGGACGATGCATCTGAAGAACGCAAACGACGCATGCAGTCGCCACCGGTACTTGCGCACTTCGACGAGTACACCGATACAGAAATTCATACTGACGCCAGAAGCCTAGGCCTCGTTGCGTTCTAGTCCAGAAGAAAAACGGACTTGAACGGGTGATAGCTTACGCTAGCCGGTCGCTGTCAAAAGCGGAAGGCAATTACTCTACGACCGAAAAGGAATGCCTCGCCATCGTTTGGGCTACAGCAAATTTTCGCCATTACCAATATGGCAGGCCATTCAAAGTCGTGAGCGACCATCCCGTGTTGTGTTGGCTAGCGAAATTAAAGGATCCTTCAGGACGGCTAGCGCAGTGGAGCCTCAGACTACAATAATACGAGTTCACTGTAACCTACAAGTCAGGACGAAAACTCTCTGATGCCGATTGCCTATCACGCACCCCCATTGACCCGCCGCCGCAAGATGACGAGGATGACGACGCCTTCCTCGGAATAATAAGCGCGGAAGGCTTCGCTGAACAGCAACGAGCAGACCCGGAGCTAAAAGGCCTCGTCGAGTATTTGGAAGGGCACACCGACGTTGTCCCCAGGGCATTTAAGCGAGGATTTTCTTCATTCTCGCTTCAAAACAACCTACTAGTAAAGAAGAACTACTCACCAGTCCGCGCCATGCAACTACCTTCTTGTTGTTCCCTCAGCGCTGAGTCCAGAAGTACTGCACGCCCTGCATGACGATCCGACCTCTGGACACCTTGGATTCTCCTGGGCACTATCGAAGATACAGGAAAAGTATTACTGGCCGTGCCTGACCGCCGATGTCACCCGTTACGTCAAGAGATGCCGAGACCGTCAGCGACGCAAAACATCGCCGACAAGGCCAGCGGGATTGCTGGCCGATCGAGCCTCCTTGCCGACCATTTGAT
Organism: Dermacentor andersoni; assembly: GCF_023375885.2. Classification (NCBI taxonomy): domain Eukaryota; kingdom Metazoa; phylum Arthropoda; class Arachnida; order Ixodida; family Ixodidae; genus Dermacentor; species Dermacentor andersoni. The sequence goes on along the minus strand of NC_092814.1, from coordinate 27,598,256 downwards.
CAGATCGGGATGGACTCGTTGGAACCCTTTCCGACATGAACAACCGAAAATAAGTGGATCGCCGTGGCAACGGACTACCTCACCCGCTTTGCTGAAACTAAAGCTCTGCCGTAAGGCAACGCAGTCGAAGTGGCGAAATTTTTTGTCGAGAACATTCTGCTGCGACATGGTGCCCCAGAAGTCCTCATCACCGACAGAGGAACAGCGTTTACAGCAGAGCTCACGCAAGCCATTCTGCAGTACAGCCATACAAGCCACAGGAGGACAACTGCCTACCACCCACAGACGAATGACCTTACGGAGTGCCTGAATAAGACCCTCGCCGACATGCTAGCCATGTACGTCGACGTCGAACACAAAACCTGGGATGCCGTCCTGCAGTACGTAACCTTCGCTTACAACACGGTGGTGCAAGAAACAACAGAGATGACGTCGTTCAAGCTGGTTTACGGCAGGAACCCCACGACGACTCTCGACGCCATGCTGTCGCACGTCACCGACGAAGAGAATCTTGACGTCGCTACCTATCTCCAGCGCGCCGAAGAAGCCCGACAGCTCGCCCGCCTACGGATCAAGAACCAGAAGCGTACCGACAGCCGACACTACAACCTCCGACGACCGTGTTTGAGTTTGGACCCCGATACGCCGACGAGGACTCAGTGAGAAATTATTACGACGCTATTTCGGACCCTACAAGATCATCCAACGTATTGGCGAAAGGGACTATGAGGTCGTGCCAGACGGCATTTCGCATTCGCAGCGGCGCTGCGCACGGTCTGAAGTTGTCCACGTGGTGCGTCTTAAGACCTTTTACGCACGCTGATGAACTTCCTTATTTTGTTGTTTCTCTGCTACTAGTGTTTTTGTTTATTACTTTCGTTTGTTTGAAGCATCGGGCCTATCCTTTTTAAGAGGGGGTATTGACACGTGTACTTGTTTATCTTTATCCGGCGACCACGCTTCACCGCCTAACAAATGTTTTCGCACAGCACAGGACGCGCCTGCATGTATACGAAGTTTCTGGAATGTTAGCGATGGTTCCATTCGCTGTCTGTGACCGAACCTTGTGTAATCTGATTGCACGTATGCGCGACGCGAATAATGTAGAACTTTGTGAAAGACACGCGGATCTCCGCGATTACTCTGGAACATTCGACGACTGATGTTTAAATTCGACGCGCTTGACCCGCTGATCAAATTTTGACGATCGCCGACTGTGTTCGCCGCTGTCGCCGTTCTTTAAGTGCAGCCTGTTTTTGTGGGCACAGGTTCGCCCCATGAAAGTTAGTTTAGTCTTTCGCAGTATTGCTACTGTGTTCTTTATACGTCAAGCCACAGGAGCCAAGTGACAATACGAGGCCCAAGAAAATAAGAGCGAACATTCCTTGGGGCTGTGATCACGCAGCGTGATTATAACCGCAAACCCTCGGAGAGAACAGAGCAACAAGCTGCGGAAGAACCCTGCGCAAATTACGACGTCAAGATTTCTGTGCCGGCGCTTGCGGAGCTCGTCATCCCGTATGTGTTGCATCGTGCTCGCTCACTGGGTCTGGAAGTGGAAGGTTCCGCTGCTGCCGCATTTTCCTTTTGAGGGAAATTAGTTTTTAACATCACGCTCAATAAATTTCTATTGGAAGTGAGTGAATTTGTGTGCAAGGAACCGACGGCTGCGCCCCATCACTGTGCAGGAAAGGTAAGTTTGCTTGTTGAATCCTGAAATATACGAAATATTGACAGCTACTGCGTAAACGGTCGTAAGGATATATTACTAAGCTTTAGCGAAGGCGAACGACAACAAGACTTAATTACACGGAAGCTGTAAATTAAGCACCAAGTGCAACATTCCAGCTCCAAACGGACTTCTTACCCGTCGTGATGGCTCCGTGGTTATCCTTGTGTTGCTGATGATGAGGTCGTGGATTCGTTTTAATGTCATAACGGCCGCGTTCGGAATACAAAACGCTTGTGTGCTTAGATTTAGGACCATGTCAGCGACTCTCAGCTGGTGCAAAAGGGTATTCCGGAATGCCCCACTGCGACGTCTCACATAGCTAGCCGGTGTGCTTCTGCATGTTGAACCTTATTATTTATTTGATTAAAACGATACCTGGCTACACGAAATCTGCGGGAAAAAAACTACTCACTAATTCACAGCCTAAAATTCCAAAATAATTGCGCATTAGTTCAAAACCGCTAAAGCTGTATGGCGAAGTTCTGGCCAAAAAAGCTACAAAGATAAGAAGGGTGTAGGTTTGGGCTTGTTGGTAAAACACGCTTTAAAGTTTAAATAACAGCGCAAGCACAGCAGAGGGGATAGAAGAAAGAACAGAGCGCTCTGTTCTCTCTTCTGTTTTCTAACAATAGCACAATTACTCATACAGCTTTGCTTGCACTCCACAGAATTTAAGAGTACTTTAAGCATACATCATATCTGAAATCAGCGGCTGCCATATCCTCAAACACGCATTTTGTCTTCACTCCATACATGCACATTCCCTGCGTACGGACGACGACGCGTGCAGGAGAACCATTCTACTGACTGCAGCGGCATTTTTTTTTTTTTCGCGTCACGATGCGGAGAAGTGGTGAACTACGCTCGGTTGGCACACCTGCTCCTCTAGCCACCGCAGCTCACGCTTAATAATGAAATCCGATTTCCGGCCTGGTGCTGAGCCTCGGGCCCGCAGCACGAGAGTTCGACGCTCTAACTGTTACGCCACGATTGCATTTTTTACTTGTTGTTGTTGCTATTGTTGCAGCTGTTGTTGTTGCCGGACCTCAGCGTTACAACTAACACTACCTTTTGCTATCCACAGGTTCGCCAAGGACACAAAAAGACGTTGTCTGCCAGAGCTTTGTTGCGTTTGTCATTTTAAGCGCGTTTGCTTTTTCGCGAAGGTGTTGCTAAGTTTGCGGGAGTGATAAAAGCACAAACATACATTCCTGATTAGCTGTCCAGGGTGGAACCGCTGAAAGCCATAGAGTTTCATACAATTGCTAGAGGTAATTGTGGCGCTAGTGTCTGCGGGAGCTGCAAGCAGGGCAGTTCAGCCAGCATGAGGATGATGGCCAGTACGTGGATTAGCCTAAACTTCGTTCTTCTGGCTTTAAATGGCTTCGTGACTTTGCAAAGTCATCGTTTGTAAGAAAGCACTGCGTTACAAATAATTACCAAGATTATATTAAGGTTGTCTGACAGCAGGATTTGAACTTAGGACCTCTAGAACAGAAGCCCAATATTGGAACCATTACGCCCAGGACGCACGGAAGAGCGAAAACACTGCAATTAGCAGTGATTATGCGGGCTTGCAGAGTCTCGTTAGCTTATGCATTAAAAAAGTAAAAATTGCTTTGAAATTTAGTCGAATTCAGGGCCAAATAAAGCCTAATAAACGAAGCCACAAGACCGTCTGAAGTCCGAAGCACAAAGATCAAATTCTTGTACTGCCCATCATTTCCATGGTGGCTTAACGATCGCAGCGCCACAGTTCCCTTAAGTAAATGTAGGAAACTTTATGCTGGTCGACAACCGTTAAAAAAAGAATTTAAAGCGGCATTAGGCCACAGTCGCGCGTATAGTATCGTGCCGCCGCCAACTAGCTCTTTGAGATAATCGCCGCGTGTGTTGCGCTCGTTGCGCAACCCGGGTGAGCGAGAGCACATGCTCGCGTGCCAGTTTCCTTTTACTTACTTATTTATTTATTTATTTGGTTATTTATTTATTGTGCCCTCAGAGCCGAACCATTAAAAAGGGGAGGAGTAAAAAAAGAAAGAAAAGGAAAGAACATTACTGTGAAGACATACAACAATACATGAAGTTATATAATGCACTAATATAATACAAATACAATCCTATAATCATCAAATCAGATCATCAATACAAATCATGCAACTATAAAACAATGCGAACTCACAAGAATATAGTACAGGTAAGCATAAGCAAACAAGAAGAAACAACGAGCATGAGGTAAAAAGCAATTGATTACTGTTAGTTGGAACATTCTTGAAATGTTGATGGTCTGTAATGTCCGCAGTGGCGGCAGAGAGATGGTTCCCCTCCTCGCAAGTCCTGGGGAAAAATGAATCCTGGAAAGCGGAAGTCCTACAAAATGAAACGGCAACCCTATGTGGGTGATCAATGCGTGATGATATATACTGGGGATGAAAGATGAAATCATCGTGTAAGTGAACGATGGTGAAATATGCGGTGAAAAAGACAAGCGATAAATCTGACGGCGAGAAGCTAGGGATGGTATAGTTCAAGACTCGATTTGATATTAGTCACACTTGCAGTTCTAACCATTTCAAGTGACTAGATTAGATTGTTATGGAAAGGGTCCCAAACAGAGGCGGCGTATGCTACCTTCGAACGAATTAGTATTTTATAAAGTGCAAGTTTAAGAGCCTGAGGAGCGCGTGAGAAATTCCAGCGAAGATATGCAAGTGTTTTCTTGGCGCTGGCTATTATGGATTCAATGTGATCATTCCAGGTAAGTTTTGAAGACATAGTGACGCCAAGATATCTGTATGATGACACTACTTCCAAAGGAAGGTTGCCAAGATGATATGAAATCGATGTATTAGTAGTTACATGCATAACTTTGCATTTTCATGTTTAAATCCATACGCCAAGTCTTACACTAAGCGGACACAGAATCAAGATCAGACAGTAGAATGGTAGTATAGTTAGGGCTAATTATTTCGCGAAATATTACACAGTCATCTGCAAACAAGTGGATATGGGAAGTAACACAGGAGGGTAAGTCGTTAATGTATATTAGAAAGAGGAGAGGGATACGTACCGATCATTGTGGCACATCCGAGGAAACAGGACTCGGAGGAGAGCAAGTGTTATTAGCAGAGACAAACTGGAAACGATTCAGTAAAAACATTCAAGCTGTGCAAGCAGTTTGGAATCCAAATTTAGTAACTGCATTTTATACAAAGGGAGATTATGGCATACTTTGTCTAAGGCTTATGTGAAATATAAAAATATGCAGTAAGCTCAACAAGAACGGTCGAGCATAGCATGAAGACAGCGAGTGAATCATACGAGTTGAATTTCGCACGAGAATGTCTTGCACAAACATTGTTGTGAAGGCCAGAAAAATGAATTTGATTCAAGGAAAGGAAACATGGTTCGAGAATATAATGTTTTCGAGGATTTCACATGGAATGCTAGTTAGAGAATTTTGACATTAATTTAAAGGTGAGTGTTTGTTATCAGACTTATGGAGTGGAACAACCCTCCCGATTTTCCAGTCAGTGTGAAGGGAACTGTTCTCGAGGAACCGCTGAAAAGTTTTTCTTAATATAATTGATGAGTAGCAAACTGTGTTTATTAGAAACCTAGAATTAATGGAATCACACCCAGGTGACGAAGATGATTTCAAATTTTTTATAGTTTTACCCGTGCCATTGTAGTCAATTATAATGGGAGATATGACTATAAAATGTATAGGTTTAACATGAGGAAGCATTGTTTGATTTGTTGTAGAAAAGTTGCGGACAAAGACTTCATTTAAGACCCGGGCACACTGCGCATCAGGTATACTGTTCCCTGCAGAATCAACAAGACTGCCTGTGCTATCACTTTTAGGATATAATTTTCAGGGAAAATGCCTGCGCGATAGACGCAGAATAAAATAGGCAGATTTATAGCATTCGATTAACCGCTTCACCTAAGCTTCCCTGTGCATAAATTTCAAGATGTGCGTTGGACTAAAAGAGTGGGGTCCCGCTTTTAGCTTTTAACATCTTTTTTATAGAGTGGGGTTTTTTAACGTGCCCCCAATGCACGGTACAAGGGTGTTTTTGCATTTCGCTCCCATCACAATGCGGCCGCCGCGGCCGCGATTTACGCATATGGTTCCTCCGGTATCTACATATATGACGTAACAAAAATGCAGAAAAGATGCGGAGTGGAACGAGCGTACACTCGAGAGCCACGAGGCGACAGCTAATTAGTTATACCTGAAAGGGCTTCGCTGTGCGCGGGCTTCGCTGGCTATTAGGGGCTGGTCCGGGGCTAGACTATGAAGCTAAGGCGATGCAGGTGCTTTACAGGTACTGCTTATGGGCGCGCTGAGGTAAGAGTGAAGCCCTGCTGTACAGCAAACGATTTACAGCTCGCAGCATGGTCGGCTTGCACGTTTCTAGCGTCGTACAAGTTCGTCGACCGCATTTACGCACCATTTCACCTCAGCCGCCACTTGTGATTACCGCTCTGGCGTGCGAACAATGCCTTTCACCATAAAAGCCATGCGCGCGATTTCCTGCCCGCTTCCGGCACGCGCGGTTGCCTAACTAGGGCGTTAACAACTCGTCTAGGAAAGGCGCTGTTTCTACCTGAGCGGTGAAACTCCACAGAAACGAGTCATTACATCGCTATATTTTGCTGTCTGCCTCTGCTTGAGGCAATTATTTTTAAATATCAGTGTTCAAGGCTCACGGTAAACTGTCCTTCCAATCGCACCGCGCTAAATGCGCAGAGCAGTAAACAATACTGCTGCGATTTATTGTTCAAGTCTTGCTACGGTCACTAGTACGCTTCCCATCCAGATACTTTGATTAACAAGCTGTTTTTTCAAAGAAATGTTTTAGTTCTACAGTTGGCTAGAGGGGAAAGGGGGTAATATATTGCTATGCTTTTTTCTGTGTGGCAAGCTGCAGACGCCAGACTAGTGCGCGAAGCACAACATGCCATCTTGGGACTTTTTAAAACGAGACATGTTTAGTTCGCACCCTTTACTTATTATTGGACCCTTTTCCTGTTTCACACGGGCGCTTCTCTACATTGCCCATTTGCGCAACTAATGGATGCGGAGAAGCGCATCGCATTCCATGTGTGTGGCTGCGCTAACCTATGCAGTTCCCATTACAGTCTTGTTGTATCCCTTACTCTATCAAAACCTTTGTCAGGATCGGGATGGAGGTTAGCACCATCCCTCCCCATAAAGCACCATTCATGCCACATAGATTCATTTCTCGTCAGAATGCTTGACAGCGCCGTATTCAATACTTGTGCATGTGGAGAAACAGCAGCGAAACCTCCGTACAAATGTTTCCAGATCATCCCCGATGTGAAAAAAAAATGGCCAGGCTTAGCTTGGTTAAGCCAAGAATGCGTTGCATATTGCGCGGTCTTTTTTTTTTTTTTTTTTTTGAGGGCGAGGTATTGCTTGGCGGCACTCGATTTTCTCGGCAATACTTGGTTATACTTGGATTTACTCGGTAATACTTGGTTTAGCTATTTTAATTCTTGGTCATTCTGTGTGCAAGTACCAGTAGTGAGGCGAGAAGTGCTGGAGGAGCGGGAGTCAGGTGGTGGCTGCGGCCACGCGCGACCGCGCGAGTTGGGGCCCAGCTTTTCCTCCGTGACGTCACGCGCCGGCGCAGCGTCCCTAGCGGGAGGAGCGGGAGTCAGGTGGTGGCTGCGGCCGCGCGCGACTGCGCGAGTTGGGGCCCAGCTTTTCCTCCGGCTGTCGTGACGTCACGTCACGTGGTTGCGCTAAAGGTCAATGGTGGCTGCCCGGCCGCGCCCAAGGGCTGAACTGAGTAATTGCAATATGCAACGCATAAACACAGTACAGTACAGTGGAACGCCCGGCGTTGCATTCACCAATGCATACTCGTTATTCATTGGAATGATCTAAAGCGCCGACTGCAATGTGGTGGCAAAAAAAGTGTCGAAGAAATTCTGTGCTACTACCGATCCTTCGAAAATGAAACGCTCCCATCCCGCCCTACTCTAAACCAGCTGAACGGCAGACTTTCTCGTTCGGAATGATCTTTGGGGCCCCGGTCTCGCATATCACCGCTGCGCAAGTTCACAAACACATTGCTGCAATTCCGACTGAAGGCAACCGGACTGAGCGATCGTCTGTGACATAGCACTTGGAATCTTTATTACGCCGGCTACTCCAGTGCACATAAACTATTGACTTTCCCTCATGCTCTTAATCTTTTGCTCCGTTTAAGTCTTTCCCAAATGCAGCGTAGCCAGTCGGGCTCAGACTCAGTTAACCTCCCTGGCCTTTCAGTTATCTTTTACTCTCTTTTCTCCGACGGCCAACAATATACTCTGCGTGCTACTCTCAGCCAATTAGACGACAGGACGGTGAGTTCGGTGAGAAATTCTCGATGCGTTCTCGCGAGGTACTCCAGTATACGTAAAAGAGGAAGAGAAAAAAAAGAGGGGAAAGACAGACAGGTTAGATAGTGTAAGTCTACATCGTGGTATAACTGGCTACCCTGTTCGCAAGGCCGCTAAAGCACTACTGCACTTCCCGAAGGCGACCACTGGACTACACGACCGCTGTGACTATGTCATTAATTGCTCCTCTGAGGATATGTGCGCCACTAACACTTTCTTCTAACCTTTCGCTTCCCCTTGCTTCTTTCCCTTTTTTCGATTATTGCTTCCCTGTGCTGCGTGACTGTGCGTTCTTGGCCATTGCTTCAAGCATGCGTGTACTGCCAACACCGATTCAAATTCTTGCAGTACAGCGCGTGGTTTTTGCGTAGCATAGCGAAAAGCAATAGTCACGATGACTGCCACAGGCAGCCTTTAGAACGTTTACGTAGGCACACGAAAACAAGCCCTCGTGCTACCCACCAAACGTTAGTACAAATGAAGAAGAAAGAGCAAATCAGAGCAGCGAATGGAAACATTCCCTGCCAGAAAACACTACTATAGCATCAATGCATTTAACACGAACAAAATCCGCTATCACTTACACAAGCAATTTCTCTAGTGCACCAAGTCCACCCAGTAGACCCAATTTGCTTTACGACAACTAATAAAGGGAAAATGAGACATCCACCCAAACTTAGCTAAGGGCTGCGAAGGAAACCCCTACGGGTACCTCGAAAGAAAAGCCTCGCAGTTGAAGAAAATTCGTCCTGTTCCGGGACTCGAACCGGGGCCAACGCCTTTCCCGGGGCACCCGCTATACCATCTGAGCTAACCAGGCGGCTCGCAGACGGCAGGGCGAAGTCGAGTTAATTACTTCTCTCCACCTTGCGGGTTTCCGCGGAACTTTACGTCAAACTCTTGCCTTTGCTTCTAATTGTTGACAAGTTCGACTTCGCCCTGCCATCTCCTAGCCACCTGGTTAGCTCAGATGGTAGAGCGGTTGCACCGGAAAGGTGGGGGTCCCGGGTTCGAGTCCCAGACCAGGACGAATTTTTGTTCAACTGCGAGGCTTTCGAGCAAGCCGTACGGGTTTCCTTCGTAGCACTTAGCTACGTTTGGGTGGATGTCTCATTTTCCCTTTACTAATTACTTCTCTCCACCTTGTGAGTTTCCGCGGAACTTTACGTCATACCTTACGGCAGCTTGGAAATTACCGAGGATAAAGGCAAAACTACCCTCTTTAACAGCTTTTCCGAATCAGTATTTAGTCCCGATATAGAGCGGGGTGTCGCCAAAGCAGTATTCACCCATGGAGCAGGTCGTGCTTTCCCTTAACAGCCCAGTTAAATTGCTACAGCGCATGGAGGACGAAAGTAAAGCAACTGGCCAAGATGGCCATTTCGATTACAGTTTTCAAACACTGAAGCAGTGCCACGTTACCTTTGCGTATTGGACAAAAAATCACTAGATCAGGGTGCGCTTCATTAGGAATGGATAATGACTAACGTGTTACCAGATCTTTAGTGGTTCAAGGAATATGATGTGTCTAATTACAGGTCTATTTCCTTAACAGCGGTTTGCTGCAGATTACTTGAACATATTCCATACGTCGCCTCAATACATCAACTTACTTTAGTTTGTATTTTTACCACTACACAATACGGATTCTGTAAAGTATTCTCATGTAGAATTGAATTACCTGAATTATACCACAATTTAGTTATCGGTTTACGTAACAAATAACATACTGATTGCTTGCTTCTAGATTTGAAAAGGAACCCGCCGTGGTTGCTCAGTGGCTATGGTGTTGGGCTGCTGAGCACGAGGTGGCGGGATCGAATCCCGCCCACGGCGGCCGCATTTCGGTGGGGGCGAAATGTGAAAACACCCGTGTGCTTAGATTTAGGTGCACGTTAAAGAACCGCAGGTGGTCGAAATTTCCGGAGTCCTCCACTACGGCGTGCCTCATAATCAGAAAGTGGTTTTGGCACGTAAAACCCCATAATTTAAAGATTTGAAAAGGAATTCTACACATATCAGATTGAGTGTTAATACACAAGTTGAAAAACTGAACATCGACGAAACAGTTTGCAAATCAATTGCAGGCTTTTTGACATCGAAAATAAAGAAGGTGGTTAGAAATGGGTCCCGTTTATGTTTAGTTTATGTTTCTTTTGGGATGCCTCAGGTAGTCTGCATTGGACCCACTTCTCTTCATTTTTTTCATACATGATATTGCAGGTGTAGTTAAGTGTGACATCAGAATGTGTGTGGATGATTATGTTTTGTGTGATAATGTGTCACATCAAACGGGTTTCACACAGGTTCAGGAGAACCACTCGCGTCGAAGTACGGCTCGATAATAATAGCATGGCTCTAAACACTAACAAGTGTGTTCATGGAAGTTTCACTAAATGGGTCGATAAACTAACCACTAACTACATTCTAAATAAGAAGTTTATTGGGAAAGAACGTACTTACAAGTATTTGGGCGTTATACTTTCTGAGGATGGGACATGGTACAAAATTAATTGTGGGAGGCTCCATACAAAAGTAAATGTTTTTGCAGAAGATTTAATGTTGTGTTTTTTTTTTTGCATTTCATGTATGCCTAAACATTCCGAAACAAGTTGCAAAAGAAATTATCTTTCTTTTATCATTAGTTTGAATGTTACAGCTTGTTTTTCAACTCATTACATTGCACTGCGAAAACAACACCACATTGCATTGGTTTCGAAAATCAATACTATTAATTTTATAGAAACATTGTTCAAAATACGTTTTTCATTTTATGTTGTCTGTAGCATTAACGGGTATTTTTGTACTTGGTTGTGCATTTTATATTCCTTTAAAGTCTCTAAGAACGACCGCAAGGCCTCTATGATCTCCGCTTGTTGTTTTTGACATTTTTCGCATGCTTTCAAACATTTCTTTACGTTTTTCTCTAAACAAGATTTCCACCAGATGCTATGCAAACTTCGATAACCTATTTCAAATGACTATCTTGAAATGAAATTTTTGCAGACTCATTCCTGACATAGAGATGTGTGCAACGAACTGGTACAAAAGTAATTGATGGAATATTTTTGAATTTAAAGCTCATTTTGCAAATAAATTTGGTCTAAATGTGCAACTTTCTTCAATTTGCTTAGTTTTCATACATTACTTCCTTAATATTTACCACATTACATTTATCTTAGTTCATTGTATAAGTCGCACACTTAGTTACATAAGTAAATGCATTACTCAATTCAGCAATCCATTAGTTACTCATCACTGCTGGCGCGACTAGCACTTTTAAGACATTTTATGATTAAAATTACCTGAAAATAATAACATGAACCATTTTTAGCACTTTAAATGGTTCGATAAGTTAAGTAAGACATACTTATTCAGTAAACAAGTTAGGTCAATCCTGGCTCCTGATTTAAAAAATGTTCTTTTTGTGTTTTTGTGGCCTCCCAGCTTGAGAAGTGTGTGCATCACGAGTATGATGTACAGTAAACAAAAAGTTTCTTAGCGTTTCCTTTGTACTAAATCATCATTACGAGAGACGTGAAGTCAATTTCGACGCCCACGAGGCTTTATCAAGACTACCGGGGTACAGCTGAGACTACAGTGGCTCTTTTGCAAGCGAGACGCGTTGTCTGCTTTATGGACGTAATCTGGTTCACAGCGAACCCAGCTTAAATGTAGGAAATAAAGCACGTTTGAACACATGACCTTGTGGCTTACACAGTCTGCATTGCGACATCCAGCACAGTTAGTATAAAGTAATTTTCAAAGCTGACTGATTTTTCAAACTGACGCCGCAAGTACAAAGACATGGAATAGAAGTAAAACACACTCAGATCTTCTCCAAGTTTAAAGAACGTGGTGGAAAAACACTAAATCGGCTTCTTCGGCGAGTGGAAGAGCTTTTCTTTGTCTTGTTTATTTTTTTTTTTCATTTTTCTGTTTTCTGTTCATACAGCCTTACTTTAAGACCAGACAAGGAAACACTCATTTCTAGAGGTCCCGGCGGATATCATTACGTTTTCGCCCAGTTCTGAAAAGCAGAAGGATTGTCTCTTGCGCCTGCAGCGATAAACTCAAGATCACGGCAACGCTTTTCTCCCCGTCTTTTGAAGCGGCGGAAACCAGCAGACACTAAAATAGAAGAGGAGCTAGAAGCCACTCTCTGGGAAGGCGCATCGCTGTTGGCTTCAACTTCATAGCGCTCTGTGCTTGGTTTCAGCAACAGTTGTGTGCACTGTTGCAGCAAGAGACACTCAGATTGATCCAATTACTAGCTTAAGGGCAATTTAGTTTTACAAGCCAGAAATTTGACCTTAACAACAAAGCTACACTGAGGGTTGAGCGACGGGAACGGCGCATGCACAGTCGTAATTTTGCAGCACTTAGCTTGAAGCATGTCCTCTTCACAGCTACATTTACAGCCTTATTTTTTTTAAACCCAAGACAAATGATCAGTGCTCCAAGCGAAGGAGCAAAGTAACTTCAAAGTTCGACTTCTTGTACAGGGTAATGCAGGCAGTTTCTTTGTGTGTGTGTTTTGTTTTCAAGGACAGCAAGAAGAAGACGTAAATATAACGTTACTAAGAAAAGAACGATCGGCTTCGAACCAAAGCAAAGCAAAGGAGAAAAAGAACCCAGCAGCTAAACGCGAATACCACTAGATACGTCGGCCGCGCTCCGGCCGTCTCGCATGTCTCGCGCTGTGCATGGAATTTTCATCGGTTTATTTCGCCAGGGAAAGACGCCATGTGACGAGTTCTTGGTGGGCTGTTTTCACGTGTCTGTCAGTCTTCGATGCGTACGTAGAAGCCGTTAAAAAAACAACGTCGGCATTGCGCACAGCTGGGTCATCCGATTCAGCCACGACGGCTCAAAGAGCAACGCATGCAAATGTGTTCTTAATCAGGCTGAGGGCGTGCCCGCTGGGCGGCGCTGATGACTGCCGCATGCAGCCTAGCATGGATGTTGTGATGCGGATTTTGCTGCCATGCTTACAAGAAAGCGAGCAGTTCTCAAACGACAGACTCCGAGAGAAAAAAAGAAAGACACAGTACTACGAAACGGCATCACACTGATCCGAAGTAAAAAGAAACTATACAGCCATAACCGTGTGATGCAGTATGTAAAATTTGTGCGTACAAACTAGATTGATTAAAGCGCAGAGAAGCTATGTCTCGATGTCGTAGCAGAAGATCCCAAATGATCAACATTATGTGAGTTACGTATGACATTCCTTATTCACCTACAACCGGTTGGTGAGAGTCCAACCCTCGACCTTTGGTGCAAGTCGAACACACGACCTTGCGTTGTGCGCACCTCGTGACGAACACCGCCCGAGTCACGTGGCTCGGTCAGTAGTGCCGAAGGACGTCGCCGCGCTTCTGCTGACGTGGCCTCAATGTATTCCCACTCATCCACGTAGATATAACCACGTGTCCATTTATTTATTTATTTATTTATTTATTTATTTATTTATTTATTTCCTCTTTTAACTGCAAGCGACTGCGCTGTACTTGACTGCGAACTGCTGAGAAGCTGAAATTCTCATTTCACTAATCAACACCCTTTATTCCTTTAACAATTTAGAGAAGCCAGTGACATATTATGCTTGTCTTTAACATTCTCAATCCATAAATAAATACAAAAATTTATCAGGAGGGTTTTTTCAACCACTGCGGCTAATGGCAAATGAGCAAACCACCATGTCAATCTTTCTTGTCCACTTAACACGACATCAGCCTATAAAGCCACATGCAGCGAGACCGACTCATTCACTAAAATGGCCGCCCAAGTGCTCCGTACAGATGGTTAACAAGCGAAGTTGAAACGTGCGATGCCGATGTTTATCACTGGGTTAGTCCCCGACGGTTCACTAAACGACGGCTTGGTAGGCTGCCGGCTCCTCGGTACACAGTTGCTGCTTGCGCTCGGCGCCACGAGCCTGTTTTTGTACCCGGGCTGCAGCATCGGCACGGCGTGGACGAGCTAATTCCCGGTTCTGCTCGCGGCGTTGCTGATCTAAAGCTGCCTGCTACTCAGGAGTACGTATGACGTGTGGCCTACCCATTTCAGAGCCGGAGAAAAACTGCTCCGCGCACGCTTGGCTGAGACGGAGTCAATACTGCCGTCATTACTGCCGCAGCTAATCCAACGCCACCAAGATAGCACAAGGCCTTTTCACTTCGATCCATGACGTCATGTTATCTAGCCCCACTGCCATAGAATCTAAAGGAGACGCTCCTAAGTAGGTAACAGTGATTTTGACGTCACCGCTTTCATCACGCTAGCTTGGTCAATGGAAATTTCAGGCCAGGTAGCATGACGTCGTGGATCGGAGTAAACAGGTATTGTGCTATCTCGGTGGTATTGACCAGTCACGCGCCTCTCTCCCTCTCTCTCTCTCTCTCTCTCTCTCTCTCTCTCTTTCACGCATGCGCATTGGGTGGCGCCGAAGGAGTTTTCGGCGTACAGGCGACCGACAGGCGGATGGACGAAAGAATTGGCTAGCCATATACAGCTTCGCTGTAAAATGGATTCCAAAGCACGCTGTGAAAGTCGTTGGCCAGTAAAGCTGTGGTATCATCTGATCCGATAGACAAAAGTGACGTAGGGTTGAACTGGGTCGTGCCAAGCTTAAGCATGACGCCGTTGTGCATAGTGGCGTTGCTGTTCCTTCCATCGCTCATCCTATCCGCACTGCTGTTCAGGCGCCATAACTGTGTCCGGCTTACTTTGGGCAGGAACCGCTGCGTCCTGCCTATATATAGCCTGAGCACGACGCCGTAGTGCATTTTGACGTTGATGTTCCCGTCGCCGCTCATCGTGTTCACGCTGCTCTTTGGGAGTCCTCATTATGGTTGGCCTTTGCGCAGGGCTATCACAACACACATGGAATCAGTTGCAAGCCGGGGTTCTTCTTTTACATATGAAAGTGCAGTGACCTCACCCCCGGCTTCTTATACTACAGTTGCCGCTTCCGGTCAACTGCAGCTCATGCAACCGTAACCTTTACCGGGAAACGTTTGCGGCGAACTTTATGCGCGAAGGCGAGCTGTCTGGTTCTTTCTTTTTTTCTCGCGCACAGCCGGTGCCGCTGGATGGATGTTATGAGCGTCCCCTTGGGAGCGGTGTTGGTGGGTTGCGCCACCAAGCTCTTGCTATTATACTGCCTAATGTCCTACCTAGGTTAAAAAAGAGAAAAAAAACACTATAAACCTACCACGCCCAAATTTTCTGATCCCCTATTCCGAACTGTGCTTTAGTACGTCTCCGTTTTTTCTCGTTTCCCTACTTTTCTTCCACCAATCCTCCAATCGCCTCTTACTAATGCCTATTGCGCACATGATTGCTTTTCCACTGCTCTCGCTGAACCCAAGTGCTTCAAGGAGGCCATCATCATCATCATCATCATCATCAGCCTAGTTACGCCCACTGCAGGGCAAAGCCCTCTCCCATACTTCTCCAACTACCCCGGTCATGTACTAATTGTGGCCATGTTGTCCCTGCAAACGTCTTAATGTCATCCGCCCACCTAACTTTCTGCCGCCCCCTACTACGCTTTCCTTCCCTTGGAATCCAGTCCGTAACCCTTAATGACCATCGGTTATCTTCTCTCCTCATTACATGTCCGGCCCATGCCCGTTTCTTTTTCTTGATTTCAACTAAGATGTCATTTACCCGCGTTTGTTCCCTCACCCAATCTGCTATTTTCTTATCCCTTAACGTTACACCTATCATTCTTCTTTCCATGGCTCGTTGCGTCGTCCTCAATTTCAGCAGAACCCTTTTCGTAAGCCTCCAGGTTTCTGCCCCGTAGGTGAGTACTGGTAAGACACAGCTGTTATACACTTTCCTCTTGAGGGATAGTGGCAACCTGCTGTTCATGATTTGAGAATGCTTGCCATACGCACCCCAGCCCATTCTTATTCTTCTGGTTATTTCAGTCTCATGATCCGGATCCATGGTCACTACCTGCCCTAAGTAGATGTATTCCCTTACCACTTCCAGTGCCTCGCTACCTATCGTAAACTGCTGTTCTCTTCCGAGACTGTTAAACATTACTTTAGTTTTCTGTAGATTAATTTTCAGACCCACCCTTCTGCTTTGCCTCTCCAGGTCAGTGAGCATGCATTGCAATTGGTCTCCTGAGTTACTAAGCAAGGCAATATCATCAGCGAATCGCAAGTTGCTAAGGTACTCTCCATCAACTTTATCCCCAATTCTTCCCACTCCAGGTCTCTGAATACCTCCTGTAAACACGCTGTGAATAGCATTGGAGATATCGTATCTCCCTGTCTGACGCCTTTCTTTATTGGGATTTTGTTGCTTTCTTTGTGGAGGATTACGGTGGCTGTGGAACCGCTATAGATAGCTTCCAGTATCTTTACATATGGCTCATCTACACCCTGATTCCGTAGTGCCTCCATGACTGCTGAGGTTTCGACTGAATCAAATGCTTTTTCGTAATCAATAAAGGCTATATATAAGGGTTGGTTATATTCCGCACATTTCTCTATCACCTGATTGATAGTGTGAATATGGTCTATTGTTGAGTAGCCTTTACGGAATCCTGCCTGGTCCTTTGGTTGACAGAAGTCTAAGGTATTCCTGATTCTATTTGCGATTACCTTAGTATATACTTTGTAGGCAACGGACAGTAAGCTGATCGGTCTATAATTTTTCAAGTCTTTGGCGTCCCCTTTCTTATGGATTAGGATTATGTTAGCGTTCTTCCAAGATTCCGGTACGTTCGAGGTCATGAGGCATTGTGTATATAGGGCGGCCAACCTTTCTAGGACAGTGTTCCCACCATCCTTCAACAAATCTGCTGTTACCTGATCCTCCCCAGCTGCCTTCCCCCTTCGCATAGCTCCCAAGGCGTTCTTTACCTCTTCCGGTGTTACTTGTGGGATTTCAAGTTCCTCTAGACTATTCTCTCTCACCTTATCGTCGTGGGTGTTACTGGTACTGTATAAATCTCTATAAAACTCTTCAGCCATTTGAACTATCTCATCCATATCAGTAACGATATTGCCGGCTTTGTCTCTTAACGCACACATCTGATTCTTGCCTATTCCTAGTTTCTTCTTTACTGCTTTTAGGCTTCCTCCGTTCCTGAGAGCCTGTTCAATTCTATCTATATTATAGTTCCTTATGTCCGCTGTCTTACGCTTGTTGATTAACTTAGAAAGTTCTGTCAGTTCTATTCTAGCTGTAGGGTTAGCGGCTTTCATACATTGGGGTTTCTTGATCAGATCTTTCGTCTCCTGCGATAGCTTACTGGTTTCCTGTTTAACGGCGTTACCACCGACTTCTATTGCGCACTCCTTAATGATGCCCATAAGATTGTCGTTCATTGCTTCAACACTATGGTCCTCTTCCTGGGTTAAAGCCGAATACCTGTTCTGTAGCTTGATCCGGAATTCCTCTAGTTTCCCTCTTACCGCTAACTCATTGATTGGTTTCTTATGTACCAGTTTCTTCCGTTCCCTCCTCAAGTCAAGGCTAATTCGAGTTCTTACCATCCTATGGTCACTGCAGCGCACCTTGCCGAGCACGTCTACATCTTGTATGATGCCAGGGTTCGCGCAGAGTATAAAGTCGATTTCATTTCTAGTCTCACCATTCGGGCTCCTCCACGTCCACTTTCGGCTAACCCGCTTGCGGAAAAAGGTATTCATTATCCGCATATTATTCTGTTCTGCAAACTCTACTAATAACTCTCCTCTGCTATTCCTAGAACCTATGCCATATTCTCCCACTGACTTGTCTCCGGCCTGCTTCTTGCCTACCCTGGCATTGAAATCGCCCATCAGTATACTGTATTTTGTTTTGACTTTACCCATCGCCGATTCCACGTCTTCATAGAAGCTTTCGACTTCCTGGTCATCATGACTAGATGTAGGGGCGTAGACCTGTACAACCTTCATTTTGTACCTCTTAATAAGTTTCACAACAAGACATGCCACCCTCTCGTTAATGCTATAGAATTCCTTTATGTTACCAGCTATGTTCTTATTAATCAGGAATCCGACTCCTAGTTCTCGTCTCTCTGCTAAGCCCCGGTAGCACAAGACGTGCCCGCTTTTTAGCACTGTATATGCTTCTTTTGGCCTCCTAACTTCACTGAGCCCTATTATATCCCATTTACTGCCCTCTAATTCCTCCAATAGCACTGCTAGACTCGCCTCACTAGATAACGTTCTAGCGTTAAACGTTGCCAGGTTCATATTCCAATGGCGGCCTGTCCGGAGCCAGGCATTCTTAGCACCCTCTGCAGCGTCGCAGGTCTGACCGCCGCCGTGGTCAGTTGCTTCGCAGCTGCTGGGGACTGAGGGCCGGGGTTTGATTGTTGTGTTCATATAGGAGGTTGTGGCCAAGTACTGCACCAGGGTGGCCAATCCTGCTCTGGTGAGAGAGTGCGTTACCGGTTCTGGTCACCGGGATCAGGCCGCACTCCAGGCCTGTTTGTGTAATTTTCTCAACACACGGTTGTTTTTTTTTTTTTTTCTGGTATTTTCCGGTGGAGAATTGTGCGGCCCGGGATTTGAATCACGGTCCTCTTGCACGGGAGGCGGATACTGTTCCGTCCCCGCAGGAGTTAAATTTAAAAATAAATTGTGGGATTTTACGTGACAAAACCACTTTCTGATTATGAGGCACGCCGTAGTGGAGGACTCCGGAAATTTCGACCACCTGGGGTTCTTTAACGTGCACCTAAATCTAAGTACACGGGTGTTTTCGCATTTCGCCCCCATCGAAATGCGGCCGCCGTGGCCGGGATCCGATCCCGCGACCTCGTGCTCAGCAGTCTAACACCATAGCCACTGAGTAACCACGGCGGGTCCCGCAGGAGTTGTACGCCTCATTTAATATACAGTGGTGCCCTATTTGATCAGTCAAGGTGGACCAATCTGAGCTCGGTTATACCGCACGGATGGCACTCGGCTAGAGAACCTAGTATTTATGACCTACACATGTGAGGCCATACATATTTGAAGATATATATCTTTCTTTTTTTTATTTTAGGAGGGTTCCCGTACAGTGATAAAATAAAGGAAAAGACATTAAAAGAAAGAAAAAAACCAGTGGCGCCTAAATCGACCGCTTGGTAGACGCCTTCACATTCTAATAAAACATGCTCCATAGTTTCCCTAGCTTTACCGCAGCAAGCACACGCTTCTTCTTCCTTCTTATATATCGCTTTATAGGTGCGTGTTCTAAGGCATCCCGATCTCGCTTCGAAAAGTAGTGAGCTTCCCTTTGAGTTATCATAAATTGGTTCTTTCCTGATTTCGTTTTTTCCTCT
The DNA here is from genome assembly GCF_023375885.2 of Dermacentor andersoni. Lineage (NCBI taxonomy): Eukaryota > Metazoa > Arthropoda > Arachnida > Ixodida > Ixodidae > Dermacentor > Dermacentor andersoni. The sequence goes on along the minus strand of NC_092814.1, from coordinate 27,578,793 downwards.
TAAGTAGTTAGTCATGGCAGGTTTCTTTTCCATTGCCGCCACCCATGAGATTATTTCAGCCTCTCTGACTTTCCGCTTGACCTTTTTTGTTGCTGTGTTGCCCACCCTACAGGCCGCGTATACTTGCTGGTAAGCTTCCTAGTTCTTTTCCTCCACTGTAAATCAATGTTTCAATCAATCAATCAATCAATCAATCCCGTGTAGGAAAGCGCCATCTGGTGGGGCTGCAAAGAACCCAGCGGCACACGCGTCGCTCGGCTTCCGCTGTGATTGATTGAGTTTTCGACTACGGATACGAAGAAATCCCGGGATTCTAGTCATATACAGAGGCTCTATTCTGGACATACTGCCATGTTCATCGAGGAGTGACGCAGGCGGGACGCGTACAAAATGGCAATGATGCCAATGATGGCCCCCATTTGCTTTCGTAACGTGACGCAAATTTGGCGGTTCACTTAAGAAACTGTAATGTGGGCACCGAACCAAACATTCTCGATAAAGCAAAATATTTTCCCCCCTCAGTAAATATAAAGCAGCTAGCTCGAGGCGTACGATTATTCAGTCGAAAACGCTTCTGGCTTCCGTCGTCTGCTGCGTGCAAGTCACCGTCTGCTTCATCAGCAAGTGTGAAGCGAAAAGCGAGAAGCGAGAAGCGAAAAGCGATATCGTATATTGGGGCCAACGCACTTGTTTTCTACCTTGAGACAGCATATGCGACCGACCAGTGGGGATGAGAGCACGTTCTATGCTGCGTTATCGCTGTCTTGTGAAACGCAAGCGTTGCGCGCGCTACAGGTAGCCGCTTGCGCGGCGCAAGTCCCGGCGCTGCCATACACTCTTAGGCAAAGTTACACCCTTTGGCTTGCCCCTTCTGCCACACAACAATAATCGTTATCTGCCTTGATGCGTTTCCTTTCTTTAACGCTCTGAGCCCGGAACTTTCCAGTAACGAACGGCACGCGCGTTATCAGAAGGGGCACTCCAAAGGGTGTAAACTGTTCTATACTGATAACGCGCGTGCCGTTCGTTACTGGAAAGTTCCGGGCTCGCAGCGTTAAAGAAAGGAAACGCATCAAGGCAGATAACGATTATTGTTGTGTGGCAGTAGGGGCAAGTCAACACTCTACACTCTTAGAAAAATTTACACCCTTTGGGGCGTATCTTGTCCCACAACAATAATCGTCATCTGTCTTGCCCGCGTTTCCTTTCTTTAACGCTGCGAGCCCGGTACTTCCCAGTCACGAACGGCATGCGCGTTATCAGTGTGACGCAGCATTCTCGGCAGGAAAGTAGCGAGCGCCGAGTTTCAAGAAAGGAAACGCAAGCAAGGCAGATGACGATTATTGTTGTGGGACAAATATACACCCCAAAGGGTGCAACCGTTTTAAGAGTGTAAGAACAGATTACACCCTTTGGCGTGCCCCTTCTGCCACACAACAATAATCGCCATCTGCCTTGATTCGTTTCCTTTCTTTATCGCTGCGAGCCCGGAACGTTCCGGTAACGAACGGCACGCGCGTTATCAGAAGGGGCACTCCAAAGGGTGTAAACTGTTCTATGCTGATAACGCGCGTGCCGTTCTTTACTGGAAAGTTCCGGGCTCGCAGCGATAAAGAAAGGAAACGCATCAAGGCAGATGACGATTATTGTTGTGTGGCAGAAGGGGCACGCCAAAGGGTGTAAACTGTTCTTAGAGTGAAAGGGTGTAACTTTGCCTCAGAGTGTAGAGCAAAATAGTACCCGATAAGAGTGGACACTCGAGCCGTTTCGCGGCCGAACAATGGAGCTCGACGATTCCACTAGCTGGCAGAGCACATCAAGAAAAATGTGGCTGTGGCTGCGGCTGCGGCTGCGGCTAGCAGCTTTACAGGCGGCACGACCCAACACGTGCGAAGCCTAGTCAGGCCCTATCGCCGGGCTCTTTCTGTAAAATGCGCCCGAGGATCGTTGTTGGGTTCTTCTGCCAGCGTCTGGCATTACTGCTTCGTTGCCGTTTCACGGCAGGTTACAGGAAGTTCTTTTGCACGTTGTTAAAGATTTATTCTCTTCGTATTTCGTTTTGTCACTGTTAGCCGCATTAACGAGTGACGGCGGCCTTGAAGCCATAAGCAGCTGCTGCCCATTTGCTACGCTAACTTTCATTTCGCATTTTTTTTTTTTTTTTTTTTATGCGCGGCAGTGAGTGGTGATGCTAGCGATGACAGCGACGCGGCAGCGTCCGAGCTGCGAGGCACGTTCCATACAATGACGCAGTTAGAAAATAAAATAAAATGGTTTGTTAAGAAATGCGGCCTATGAACTTATGCCGTTCGGTGCAGAGAGCGTTATGTTACGCGCAGCGGCTTCTACAAAAGTATGATGCTCCACTTTTGCAAAAGAAATGTAGCTGTTTCTGGAGCGGTACACGCGCAATATTTGCAGTATGGCAATAATGCGCGCTCTGTTAGCCTATGTAGCAGGCTATGTGCGCTCGAGCGTTGTTAGCTGTTTTGCATTGGGCTGAAGATACGTGTTTTCATGTTTTAATTGTGTATGGAGTCCTTCCTGTACAAAGCTTCTTATTTCTTAGCATTTATAACAGTGCTTCCTTGACCTTAGATCAGAAAAATATCCATTACACGGAGAAACGCAGTATCTCCATTCTAAAGCTTTGAAGGCTCCACAGTATTGCTTCAAGTGGCTGAGGAGTTCTATAGAGATTTATACAGTATCAGTGGCACCCACGATGATAATGGAAGAGGGAATAGTCTAGAGGAGTTTGACATCCCACAAGTAAAGCCGGAAGAAGTAAAGAAAGCCTTGGGAGCTATGCAAAGGGGGAAAGCAGCTGGGGAGGATCAGGTAACAGCAGATTTGTTCAAGGATGGTGAGCAGATTGTTCTAGAAAAACTGGCCACCCTGTATACGCAACGCCTCATGACCTCGAGCGTACCGAAATCTTGGAAGAATGCTAACATAATCCTAATCCATAAGAAAGGGTACGCCAAAGACTTGAAAAATTATAGACGGATCAGCTTACTGTCCGTTGCCTACAAAGTATTTACTAAGGTAATCGCAAATAGAATCAGGAACACCTTAGACTTCTGCCAACCAAAGGACCAGGCAGGATTCCGTAAAGGCTACTCAACAATAGACCATATTCACACTATCAATCAGGTGATAGAGAAATGTGCGGAATATAACCAACCCTTATATATAGCTTTCATTGATTACGAGAAAGCGTTTGATTCATTCGAAACGACAGCAGTCATGGAGACATTACGGAATCAAGGTATAGACGAGCCGTATGTAAAAATAATGAGAGATATCTGTAGCGGCTCCACAGTCACCGTAGTCCTCCATAAAGAAAGCAACAAAATCCCGATAAAGAAAGGCGTCAGGCAGGGAGATACGATCTCTCCAATGCTATTCACAGCGTGATTACAGGAGGTATTCAGACACCTGCATGGAGAAGAATTTGGGATAAGAGTTAATGGAGAATACATTAGTAACTTGCGATTCGCTGATGATATTTTCTTGATTAGTAACTCAGGGGACCAATTGCAATACATGCTCACTGACCTGGACAGGCAAAGCAGAAGTGTGGGTCTAAAAATTGATCAGCAGAAAACTAATGTAATCTTTAACAGTCTTGGAAGACAACAGCAGTTTACGATATGTAGCGAGGCACTGGAAGTGGTAAGGGCATACATCTACTTAGGGCAGGTAGTGACCGCTGATCCGGATCAGGAGACTGAAATAAATCAGAAGAATAAGAATGGGCTGGGGTGCGTTTGGCAGGCATTCTCAGATCGTGAACAGCAAGTAGCCATTAACCCTCAATAGTAAAGTGTAAATTGTCTTACCAGTACTCACGTACGGGGCAGAAACCTGGAGGCTTACGAAAATGGTCTTACTTAAATTGAGGAGGAGAAATAAGAATGATGGGTGTAACGTTAAGGGGAGATAAGAAGAGAGCACATTGGGTGAGGGAACAATCGCGAGTTAATGACATTTTAGTTGAAATGAAGAAAAAGAAATGCGCATGAGCAGGGTATCTAATGAGGAGGGAAGATAACCGATGGTCATTAAGGGTTACGGTCTGGATTCCAAGAGAAGGGAAGCGTAGCAGGGGCGACAGAAAGGAAGGTGGGCGGATGAGATTAAGGAGTTTCCAGGGACAACACGAAATTGAAGTTGAAATTTCTTTGCCTCATCACAATGCGGGAAACCTCGAAAAAAAAGTGAAAATTAATTCACTTGAGAAGCGCCCGAGCCCCCATATACAAGGCGTACAAAAAGGGCTACAATATACATTAACAAGGCATTTTAACTGTTTATCATTGCAGGTCGACCTCTAGTGTTATACAATGTAATATAATAAGAACAACTTGACAGTAATTATAAATACATAAAAGTACTAACAGCAGTGGATAAAGTGTACTGACATCATTGAATGAAAAACTCTCGTATGTTACGTATGCTGCACGTTTCCACATGAATGTCTCGGAAAATTAGTCTCTTCAACAGAATTGCAAGTGCATGACGTAACATTTGCCGCCCATGCTCAGTACGACAAAATGACACGTGCCAATATTATTTACTGCGTAATGGATATACAATGGAATTCGTTTTCAGCGATTATATGCTAAGAAATGCATGCTAGCAGCTATATACCGATTTTTTGTATGTTATGCATAGAAAATACTCGTAAAGTTAGGACCCGGGAACAATTTTAAACTGACGAAACAGTTCAGCAGTGTGTGCAGTGTAATCAGCACTAGCGACATGACGTAACGCCTTCTTTTGTAGCACATGCAGTTTGCTAATGTTAGACGATGTGGTATTTCCACAAACCAGGAAACAATAGTTAAGATGTGATAAGAAGAGTGTGTTATAAATTAACAAGTTCACGGATACGGGAAGGTATGAGCGAAATTTTCCTAGAACACCAGCACACCTATTTAGGGAAGACATACCTGAGCTAACGTGAAGGTCCCAGCATATATGTTCTTATTGAAAAGTATTCCTAGCATTTTTACAGTATCAACTATTTCAATGTTGCAGTTGTCGAACTTCATCACTGGTTTTACAATAAGCGATCTTTGACGCGCATGGAACAACACAGCTTTTGTTCTTTTGGAACTTATTAACAGGCAATTTGCAGCGCTCCATGTACTAAGTTTTTCCATAGTTGCGTTAATAACCAAGATCAGGTGCTGCATGTCGCTGCTTTTAAATAGGAGGCTCGTTAATCTGCACACAATATATAACTTGTATCGTTGCTAATAGTTCTTATATCATTAATATATAGCAAAAACAATAATGGACCTAGGATACTTCCCTGAGGGACTCCTGTGGTGATATTCTGGCAAGTAGACACGCCGTTTCCTATTGCCACGCACTGGCATCGATATTGTAAGTTTTTAGGAGGAGCGCTGCGGTTCCACGAATACCATATAATTCCAGTTTTTCCAAAAGTATTTCATGGTTGATCCGATCAAACGCCTTCGAGTAGTCTACAAATACACCGATGCACAATTCTTTGTTTTCAATGGACTCAAGAATTCTTTTTGCTTTAGAAGAGCTGTTTCTGTGGACCTGTTAGGTAGGAAGCCATACTGCGATGAAGTAATCAAGTTAAATTTCACGCAAAACTTGATTAGCCGTTTATAAATTATCTTCTCCAAACCCTTGGAAAAATGGGTAGAATCGAAATTGGCCTATATTTAGCCATGTCATTTCTGTCACCACTTTCGAAAAGCATACTGACTTTAGCTACTTGCATCAGTTTTGGAAAGCAACCTGAAGATATTGATAAGTTATATACCTAAGCCAATATTGGGGCTATTATTTCAACCACGTGTTTAACTTTAATCTCTATACCATCACTATCGCGTGCTTTGCTGTTTTTAAATGAGTTAAAAATGGCACATATTTCGGCCTCATTAGTTGGTTCGAGATGCATGCTAGAAGAGTTGCTATTTATGGCGTGTTTAGACCTACTTGACCTTTGCGGACCTGACACAACATCTTTGAGAAGCGTATTAAATTGTTCAGCAAGCTCGAATCCTGCAATACGACGCCCTTGATGGTTTAGCTCTGTGACTGTTGCCGAGACTGGTGTGCGATTTAACAGACTGTTGAGCTTATTCCACATCTGCGCACTGTCCCTACATTGCTCTTTATTAAACTGATCGAGTAGAAAAGAGCGCTTTTCATTTTTTAGAAGGGTGTTAAGCTTATTACGATATTTTTTATAAATATCGAGTTCCTCTGGTGATCTGGTCTTAAGAAATTTTTGGAGCAATCTTGCTTTCTTTTTTATTCTGCTCAGGCACTCGCGGTTGATCCACGGTTTCCGGCTTTTGTTACATTTTCGCAATATCTTTTCCTTAAAATGTCCGAATTAAATACGTTTGAAAGCAGAAATGAAAGACTCATATGCGGCGTCGGCCGTTAAAGAATGGTAAACGTCAGTCGAAGTTTCCCTTTCAAGGCACGCGTAGAAGGCGTTTAAAGTTTTAGGTACGATATTTTGTACCGTCTTTACATCGTTCATTTGCGCTTATGTAAGTTTGTCTTCAGCCCTGATAAATAAATAAATCGGTAAGTGGTCGCTAATATCACAATTCAGGACACTAGTTGTCAAACTTTCGGTATGTATATTTGTAATAAAGAGGTCGATGAGTGTCTCTGTGTGGGTTGTAACGCGCGTTGCCGTATCTGTTATGATAGCGTGATCAGATGACTCTACTGCTGAGAAGCGTTTCTTTAATGCGGCAAGATTTTAAGATATCTAGATTTAGGTCTCCGCCAAGAATTAGTTTCGCGTTTTTCGAATCAACATAATTTAGAAGCTTTTCAAGCTATTCAATGAAACGTTGGATTTGTACCTTTGGTGGCCGATACATGACCAAGAAAGGATATTCGCGTGATAATAATGTCAAACATTCTATGTCCTCGGATATAATGAAAACTCGGTATCTCTTTCAAATTCTAGCTCACATTTCACGAGAACTTCTAAACCGCCACCTTGCTTATGCCTATTAAGAAAGAAGCTTTGATAACCTACGTGGTTGAAAATTTCAGTATTTGCAGAAAACCGTGTCTCTGTAAACATTATCACGTCGAAATTGAACACAAATTCATCAAAGAAAACTGACAGTTCATCGTCTTGGTTTCTCATGGACCGCACATTCAAGTGAAAACAAGTGAAAAGGTTTTCGGAAAGGTGAAATGCATTGTTAACGTATTCTGCGGACACAGCCATTGCAAAAGCATTGAATAACAGAAAAAATATGTGCAGTCGACGCAAACTAGTTAATCCTTTCTAAATCACACTCACTGCGAATGTGCACAATCGGTGACGTTTCATCTTTCCTGGCCAAAATCTTGCCGCTGCTTGACCAAACAAATCGCCAGTTTTTCACTCTCTTTTGCGCAAGCGCCATGCCGAGAGGATGCTTCAGCATTGGGCAAAGGTACTGGTTAACATGCAGTGGTGAACCAGCGGAAAAACCCAGTTCCCGAGTTGACAGGCGTGACTTTTTTGCTTTTTGTAGGATTGAATCGCGTTTGTGGATCCACATGACGGACGACTCCGCGAAAACCTGTTCCGCGGACGCTTATTTCGCCGCCCGTGAGGCTGCGAAGCGCATCCACACGACGGACGGAGTGAGCAGACGACCGCGCCGGAAAAATAAAGATGGCGGCACCACCCGTAGTGACTGCCATCCGCCTCGAAACTGTCAAGTCGTTGTCGTCCGCTGTGTGGCCCGTAACTTTCAAACTGAGGCCTGTATTTGGTTTACATCTGTGTCCAGAAGCTTCGACATCAAAGTATTCGTGATGAGTGGGCACCGTTTCCGAAAGCCATACTCAGATTCTCGGCGTGTAGGCTTAGAGTGTGCTGTATTGGCTGAACATGGCCTCGAAGATGTTGCGGTGGCCCGGTCGGATCTCAGTGGCCGTACGTTACAAATGTTTGCTCGTTTCTATTCACTCTAGATGGCGCCATCGGTGTAATAAAGACTTTGTCATACGTGTTTTCCACTCTAAATGAAGATGGAGATCGAAAGGAAACGACGGCCGGCCGCAATGGCTGTTGTTTTGTCCGAATTGGACGATGACGAGTACTTGCTTCATCGAAGGAGGTGTTGTTGCTAAAAGTACTATATCGCCAACAAGCATCTCGGTATGCAAAACCACTTGTACCGAGAGCTGCTGGTCAGTGACATTGAGGAATACCGAAGGCTGCTTCGAGTGACAAGAAAGCAGTTTCTTCAGTTGCTGCCGAATCGTCTCTTTCTCTCTCGTGTCCGCGTAACCGGTGAGAGTCATGTCCCACAACGCGGGGAACTGCTCCACAAGATGCAAGAAGAATAAAGTTGCCTCGTCGCTCAAGTTCATTGCAGTCGCTCTCGTGCGAGTCGCGCGCGCGAACAAGCACGAATGGTGTCAACAGCGATAAAGCTGTTTCAGAAAGATCCCAAAGCCGCATTGTTGCCAGACTGTAGAGCATGCTAGGCTAAATCCGCAGCATTCGACCCCCAGAATCCGGATGCGAAAAATAGCTCGGCATTTTCCGTCCGTGGGGGTCGCGGACGACGCGCGGACGGCATGCATCCGTGACCCGTAGTCACGTGATGCCCGGTCCGTCGCGGAAAAGGCGGATTTAGTCCGTCGTGTGGATACACCATAAACATGTTTGTAGTGGCATCAGCATTCCTTGTAGGCACACGATGGCACACTTCAATGTCTGTTTCCATGATAGATTCACTCAAGATCACACCGATTTTGTGTAAAACCTTAGGAAGGCTTTCACCTTATGTCAAGGGTACACCTTTTATCTCGGGATTGCGGTTTCTTGAGTACTGCTAAGACACAGTAACACGGTTCTCGAGTTCAGCGACTTAGTTTGATAGGGTTGAGCAATCGCTTGCTAGTTTTGTGTTAATTGCGTTGCATGAGCTCCTTGTTTTCTTCCGCGATTTCATCTTTTTCGTGCTTGACCTTTCCGAGTTCGGCATGACCGAAGTCAAGACTTGCCTTGAGCTCTCTAAGTTATTTTCTCACTTCGCGTTCCAATTTAGATTTGAAATAGGACATTCCTTTCCTGAGCTCCTCACAAAATTTGGCGGCATCAGCCATAACATGCACAATATAAGAGAAAACACAAGCACTGGTATCGGCAGCAGCTAAGGCAGAAATCAGAGTGTTTTCTGTATTAACTGTGGAAAATAATTCTAACCTGCAAATGTGCAAAGTAGCTTCAGAAGGTTGTCGGGTTGCCCTCGCTGCTGCCAAGTGGTTGAGGATCGAGGATGCAGGCCTTTATGTAGCTTGTTCTTCCACCTGGTGGGCGTGACGTCACTGGCAGTCACACGGAGTCACTGCAGGTGAGCCTTGCACTTGCTGATATCACGGCGTTCCGTAAGCAGTTGTTGAAACAGTGGTCCAAGCTGCAAATGTACAAAGTAGCTTCAGAAGGCTGTCGGGCTGCCCCCGCTGCTGCCAAGTCGATTTGAATGTTTAGGATCCCAATTAGTACATGACCGGGGTAGTTGGAGAAGTATGGGAGAGGCCTTTGCCCTGCAGTGGGCGTAGCCATGATAATGATGATGATGATGATGATGACGACGACGACGACAGCAGACACTGGCCAATATGTGGGGCAACGCAATCACAAATCTAGGCCTTAAATTTAGTACAGAGAAATCGCAAATCATGATCTTTAATGAAGAGACGAGTGACTATATACGTGGCGTCATTTCAACAGCAAGTCATACCCATAGTCAAATAATATAGATACCTCGTCGTATACATAAACAAAGGAAATACTTACTGAATTACCCACCAAGAAGATCTGAAAGTAAATGGGAAGCGGAATGCTGCAATAATGAAACGCAGAGCACTGTGGGGCCTCAATAAATATGAGGTGGTGTGTGGAATCTGGAAAGGAGTAATGGTGCCAGCGCTAACGTTTGCAAGTGCCATTCTGTGCCTAAAATCGGATATCTTGCCGGGATTTGAGGTTAACGAGAGATCGGTAGGCCAGTTGACTTTAGGAGTCCACGGTCAATCCACAAATGAGGCAGTACAGGGTGACATGGGTTGGGCCTCTTTTGAAGTCGCAGAAGCACACAGTAAAATTAGTTATGAAGAAAGACAAGAACATGGCTGAAAATAAATGAGGAGCTAAAGTGCACAAGTATCTGTACTTGAAAAGGGGGGACATAGAATAAAGGAAGAGGTCAAGAAAGTTGGCAACCAAGTACAGGGTAATTGAAACTGTAACTAGACAACCAGCAGTCATCAGAAAGGAGGTGAGAGAAACATAGACAGTTAATTGGATGCAAAAAAATGGAAACAAAAAGGACCATGCAGATTTACAAGAATGAGAAGAAAGAAATCAGAAGGAAAAATTTGTACGATAACACAAAGGATAGTGCCTTGCTATTTGACGTGCTCGGCGGTTGCCTAAGGAGAAAAACATACCGGAGCAAATATTCGGAACTAGATGAGGCATGTGCATGCTGCAACAAAAACCCGGAGCCCACTTAGCACATCCTAATTGAATACAAAGGTTCACCCAATGAGACCCGGAGGAAACGTACACTCGGCATCAGCCTTGTGTAGAGCGCGGGAACGGCGGCCGCCGGGCAGCTCCGGAGGCAGCCAGCGACGCTCATCGGTAGCTGTTCGGCTCGAGGAAAGAAGTGTCTGGGCACGCACGGCATCTCATCTTGGGCCCAGCCACTACCATCAAACGTCGCTGGCTGGCTGCCGACGTTCCCACGCTGTACACAAGGGCGACGCCGACTGTGCATCGTCCAGAAGCGCTTGAATTTAATGTAGACGAAAGCATCAACCGGCCGGCAGTCGAGATAAGCAAGAAGCGTTTAGAGTATTGGTAGAAAAAAAGTAGGGAAGAGATTGATACGACAGCATGTCAGACAGTCTTAGCTAGCGGCACAAAGTAGATTTTGAAGGTGTAAAAAAATTAAGGCGATTTATACAAAAAATTCTACATAAAAAAGCGTCTATAGCATACCTGGTTAAATCAAGCAGGCTAGGTGACTATTTTTCACCGCCCCGTTTCATAGCGGATGCCATTACACCATTATCATCATCATTGTCGTCGTCGTCGTCGTCGTGACCATTTTATGTCGTCTGCTAGCGGCGTGAAGCCCCGCGCTCACGTATTTCGCTGTAAAACAGCCTTATAACGCGCGACGTTACTTTTTCGGTGACACTGCTGGCTCTTTCCTATTGTGTATTACTGATTCCCGTGACATTTGAGAAGAAAAACTCAATGTTCAACTAGAAAGCTCTCTTTCATCTTGATTTGCAGTGTGGTCATCCATCGTCGTACAAGGTCTTTGTTGGTGTTTCCAGCAAGTTTTCCGTCTGTGCTTGTCTATATGTGCTTGTCTTGCGTCTCAGGTGGAAACTGCTGCACCGTAGCCTCGATTGTGCGTTATCATGCAGGCAGTGATAGAGATGTACTGAGCTGAGCAGGCGATTGAAGCCGTGCGCACATTTTCGTTTGGATGTACGAGAACCTTCGAATTTTCCAATTTGTGTGTGCAGCTTCTTTGCATACATTGTTGTGGTCATAAACAATGGTTATAACATTATTCTAGCTATCGCATGCATCATTCAGACATTAAAAGTGTGCAGAAACTCCACCGGAGTTGTCTAGGTATGCATAAGCATACTCCGAAATTTCAGTATGCCCATGCTGACGGCAAGGCAGGTTAGGTTACCACAGGTTCAGGATGTCGTGTAAGATATTGTTAGGGTTCTCAGTTGCTCATATCCTGACTTTCTTGACACTCAATACATGTCACGTACTAATATCCGGAAGGCTACATATTTTCCGTATACATGTCTCTTTCTGTAGTAAATCGAATTTTGTGCGTTACCAACGTGGCCTCGTGGCGAACATCTGGCAGTATAAGCAATTTCACTGGTTTGTGCATGCTCTGAAGTTCCTGTACACGCAAGTATACCTGGTCACCCATATATAAAGCACCCACACACAAAAGCCAACAGGATAGAACACAGCCCTGTGTAGCAGTGGTCCTTGATAGACTGCAGCATAAATGAGCTATACGAGAACCCAAAATTCCTGCTCAAGTGGCTCACAGTATAGCACTTGTAGCTGATTACGGTGCATCTTTCTAAAATAAACGGACCGGTGTCCGCTGTTGCCTGATTTATCTGTACATTTTGGACTTGTGTTGCTCATTTGTCTCGCCAAATGTTCCTTCAAAGGTACAAGGACCACGCTTGAACCAAAAATTAAGGAGCCATTCCACTATGTGAAGGCGGATGACCAGCGAAGGCGTAGCACATCACACGTGGTTAGACAAGGGTAAACGTATTTATTTTCATCATTTGGTAATGGCAGTGACGATAACTTTGTGATTATTGTGATATACGCTGATTGGTTTGGTTGCAACCTAAGACGGAATATTGGTAAAAGTTAAATCTATACACGACCGTTGTTGAGTATTTGAGTGACTTGGATTGGTGCGGCACTTCAAACCAAACTTTTCTAGCACAAACTGAGTAAACCGTTTCTTGTCTGGTTTTGAAATGTCCACATTTAAGTCCCGAAGGATGTTCACAGGGGTACTGTCATCACGGCTAAACCATGCAAAGTGCGTGGTCATGAACTTCTCGATATCTCTCAAGGGTATACGCCTGGAGATCACAATTCCGCATTTCGTTTGCACGCCACACGCATCCATCGCCACAGTTGCTCTCGTGAGTCAATAGGACAATTGTACATACATCTTGTAGTCATGAACCCCACGGAACTATGAGCCATTGCATTTTTTGCTTGCACCCGGGGTATGGTCCATTGCATCCGGCAGTATGAGCCATTGATGTTGACATTTTTCGACATGCTGTTCTCTATGTTGTATGTAAGCACTGTCCAATGTAAGCATGTTAAGAATGTAAGCACTGTTCGATTCACTTTGTAGAGTGCTTGTAGAAACTGGCTTACGAAGCTATGGACAATTGCATTTTTGCTTGCTCACAGGGGTGATTGCTTAGGGGGGTATGAGCCATTGATGATGATAATATTTGTTAACGCACACGAGAAATACACGGAACCTTATCGATATACAGATTCGCTGTAATGAGAACCGAATATTTACAATCGCAATGCTCATCACTACACGCCTCCATCGTGCATGCTGGCAGGTTCACGCACATACTTGTGCCGGAGCCATGCAATACTCCCAGCGTTTTCTAGTACTACTCGTTTTCTTACAGGTATTTCCTCTTCCTTTTACGTCACTGTATACCGTGTCCCCTATGTATACAATAGTTCTCTCGTATTTCTCTCCCACTTCCCCAATTCGGCACAGCCGACCGAGCTCAACCCAGTTAACCACCCTGTCTTCCGCTCACCAGTTCTGTCTCTTTGTTCTCGTATACACTTAGAACTCCGTCCTGACGGTTGTTTTTAATTGTGGACTCTTGTCGCATTGTAGAATCGCGCTATTTTGTCGTCGCACGTTGTAAAAGCACCTTTAACATACACCTACATTCGAAAACGTTTTCAGAATACGGAGAGCAGATACAGGCTGATATGCTTCCTGGTGTGACCACGTGTAGCGTTAAGAAAGCGAGCGCACTTGGTAGGTCTCACAGACAAGCACGAACTGCAGCCCTCATTCGCACGCCGTTCGATTAAGCCATGAAATATTACAAATGTTTCCTTGTTTCTAAATGTTTACCATGTCTGCGCGCAGGTGCACATCTTTGCCGGAAACCGCCCCGAAAAGTTCCTTCGGTTGATACACCGTGTTATATCTTCAGAATTTTTCCAATGGGGCACCTGCTGTATTGCTGCAGACAGTAGTTGTGAGTCGGTAAACTGTTCGATCGTGTTCGCTCTTCGCGTCTTGGGTCAGGCACACCACAAGGGACATGCATGAAGATATCCGACCTAGTATCGAGCCAACCATCTCGCGCTTTCAACCGTTTTGCGCTTTCAACCTTCTTGCCCTTTCAACCTGCGATCGAACGAACCACTATACACCAGGGCCACTTTTTCTCTCTGTTTTAATACACGGAAAACTCAAAGCCGAGGGTGTTACACCACTGAGCAAACATGTCGCTATGCCCTCACAACTGAGGACTAACGCAAGCACACGCGTGCGCCGTTTTCTGCAAGCGAACAGATAATATTTGCACTTGGCGCTGGCAAACGCCAACGGTTTCTCTGTCGGCATCATCTCGTCCACCGTACCGCAGCGCTTGACCCTGCACGGCGATGTGCATTGATCGAGACGTGCGCTGATTTGATTTGATTTACCCCTAGGAGTGGCACGTGCCCGCGAGGGATTGGCGAAGAATAGGATTGCACCAGTACCTCGCAGCACGCTTCCTATAAGGCAGATCATGCCTCGCATGTCCTGTTCGCAAGTGGATGACGGACAGTGCGCGCCTGTTGCTCCGTGAAAGCTGCATGCTTCTTAGATTGCGGTGAAGCCACTTAGCGGCGTCCAGCAGATTCCTAGGAGTGTCAATGGAGCTCTCCCAATGTTTTACATGGGTAACGGGAAGTTCCCTTCCAGATCACACGTTTTTCACTAAGCATAGATTCGTAGTTGGGGGCTCCATAATTGCTGTTTGGAGCCCATGGGACAACGGAATGAAAGAGTCACTGAAGTATGTCTTTGTCTTTTTGTCGTAGTTCTTGATGTATTTTTGTTCTTCCATTATCATCCTAAATGTACGAGAAGATAAGTCATGGGTTTGGCTAGAATAATGCTTACCACATCCCAACACTTTCGGACTTTCTGTACCGACGTGGGAGCGGCCCGCTACGTGTTGACGCGCGTTCCGAAGGACCAGAATAGAGTTTTATCATACCATACTTCCGAACAGCATTACATTCTATACAGCGAAACGTGAATGCCCACAGAATCGAAATTCTGTAAACTGGGGCGAGTTGGGTGATGTGGAGCATTTTATATGGTCCTGCTGGCGGTATGCCATACAGTAACATAGTGAATCTTTACTATACTACTCTATGGGTATACTGCGGAGCGAAATGTAATACTTGAGTCTCTGCAGAGAAGAGGGTTTCTACACTTTTGTGTATAACGTATAGTATTTCCACAAGGCCACCAGATAGTTCGAAGAAAACATTGCCCCTACCGCTTGTGTTTGTTTCGCGCTGGACTTTCAGACGCTTCGTGATAAACTTCATACCACCCTGCGATAGGCGCCACAGGCTGAGCAATCGCCGGCCTCGACTAGGCTGAACCCGCCTGTTCCAACGCCAACCGCATCGAGCTCTGCGGTCGCAGCCATGGAACACCTACGTTAACTGACACTTCAACGCGGTCACGGTGGGTCTACGCAGGTATAGGGGGTACACTGTTGTGTTTTACAGCTGTAACCGGCTTTGTCGGTTTGTATCGAGTAACATCGTAGAGAGAGCAGACTATCGAAACGTAGACCAATTGTGGGACGCATGGACGTATACTGCGTACACAAGACATTCTGGATTGAAAATGAAAGTATACTCAAGAATTCCAAACACGCTTTCCACCCAGGATTTGGGGGATTTAAGCACCGAAGACGCAATCTTGCTTATGGGTCAAATTTAGCAAGAAGCCAAATCAGCATGCACAACAGCGCCCCCTTGCTCTACAAGCCAGCGACGCTTTGTGGCAGAAATGGCTCACGGAGACGTGACATGGGTTGGGAGGTCAGACTACATCAGTTAAGACTGAGAAGGTGGTGTAAGTGGTTGTGCAGGTCAAGAAGAAAGAGAAAAAATAGTTGGTGTCTGAATGAACGTGACTGGCAATTGCAAAAGTAATATTATTACCAGTCATATTATTATTAGTAATACTGTTTAATTTTGTCAAATGCAAGCTTGTACTAAGGTGAAATTGTTTAAAAATGTTTCCTGTTTTGCGTTTCTTTCTGTGAGACCACCATTGGCAGTATTGAGCGTCACGCGAGTTTCTCTTTTAGCGCATGTGCGTAGCGCGGCAGACTTGGCCTAGTAATCGAAAGGCACCCGAAAAGTTCGAAAGAATAGTTTAAACACGCCGTGGTAGCGTAGTGGCTGTGGCGTTGCGCTGCTGAACTCGGGGTTGCGGATTCGATTCCGACCGCGCGCCGGCCACATTTTGACGGTAGTGAAATGCAAAAACCATCGTCAACTTAAATTTAGGCGTACTCTAACGAACTACAGCGGGTCAAAATTAACCCGGCGTGCCCCATAATCAGGTCGTCGTTTTGGCATGTAAAACCCCAGATTTTATTTCAATTTAAAACCGACTAAACTTTAAAATTTAAAACCGATAGCGTTGTACATAAGCACTCTACACGCAAAGTTCACTGAAATAGTCAAACCTAATAGTAAACAAAAGGCCGCTTTCACATATTTCACTGAGTGTATACATCGGTCGACTCCAAATAGTGAAAACATGGAGCTTATAGCAGTTTTCAATGTTCTGGAGCAGTTTGCATTAAGCCTTGTCGAAACGATCGTCATTTCATTTCACGATTTCGTGTTATATATGCTTTTAGATATGAAGCTGGTAACCACGGCCTCAAAATTAGGGACTGTAGTCGTGCTCTCCCAGCATGAGAAGGGGAGGAGATAGTTCAGAAAAAAAAAATGTCCGACGATTACGATACTCCCTAATGCGAAATTTGAGCGCAGCTGTACACGTGTTATGATTTCGCGATTTATTGAGGCAAACAATTTCACACCAAAATCACCGCACCGACTGGCAGTGGGCCAGTGCAGTCAGCGCGCCTTCGCCGACGGAGGGGCAGCATGAGAACGCCGGCATGATGAGCGGAAGAAGGAGGAAGAAGACGGACGCGTCTTTGTGACCACGTGACTTTTTGCACGATCTCCGACCACACCACCGGATTTCCCGCTCCATTAGCCATGTAACGATTTCGCATTAAACATCCCTTTTGCAAGACTCCGCTTTGCGTAAATTTACTCGGTAATTAAACACCATCCTTAGTCTTAGTACTTAAAGGGACTGACAACTGCCCACAACGTGTTGTGAAACGTTGACGGAAATAAAATGACCATGATTCACAATGAAAGAATCCTGCACGCTGTTCGCGATTTAAGTAGAAATTATAATTCTATATTGGCAAAGAAAGTCTGAGAAACTAGTAAGTGGTGAGGCCTGTTGGTGAAAATTTGGTATTCGTATGTTCGGATGTATTCTGTGAGACTAATGCACGTAAGTCAACTGTTTTTAAGTACAGAATAATTATTGTTTAAAATTGCAGTTGGTGTATTATTAGACACCCGCGCTTTATTCTATGCTTAGGAAAACACAAGTGCACGCATGGCTACGGCAATACGCTGAACTGCGTATCACGTGGAAAAGGTTCGTTTCGTTTTCGATCCAATTGGTTGCGTTTTGACTGGTTAAGTACCAAAGAAGTTGGACAGAAAACCACGAAAATGCGTAGTTATTATCGCATAAATACTTTAACGCTTCGGAAAACATGAATCGCAGGAATTTCGACTTGAAGAACAAAATAATACTTTCTCACAGCTACGGCCGCACTTGTCGTCTGCTTCCCACTAATTCCGCAGCATGAACGCTCATCTATCACCGTTTTCAGCATACTTCCAGTTGTGGAACCACCAAGCACAA
This sequence comes from Dermacentor andersoni, assembly GCF_023375885.2. Classification (NCBI taxonomy): domain Eukaryota; kingdom Metazoa; phylum Arthropoda; class Arachnida; order Ixodida; family Ixodidae; genus Dermacentor; species Dermacentor andersoni. Next base: position 27,561,133 of record NC_092814.1, on the reverse strand, counting down.
TTAAGAGCACAGGGGTTTTATTTGTACATCCCTTCAGTTGATCTACTCCGTCGTTTTTAACTCCTCTTCCTCATCTCCTAAGCCGTACCTCACTAATTGCCAATGTCTAAAACCGACGACGCGGCCGAAGAAGAAAAGTCCGCCGCACAGTGAACGACTACATCCTCACTGCAGATCGAAAAACTCTTATAAAGAATGTTCCGCGGCGTTTTTCGCGTTACCGCTTCATCATTAGACCCTCTGACCGGTAAGCTTTCCATGGCACTAAAAAAAATAATGGGTACCATCAAAATTGGTTGTCAGTCCGCTTCAGTTCTAAAAAGTCATTAACCGCGACACTATGATGGTTACAGTAAAAACAAAATTGCAGTCACGTTGCAATCTGTTATGTTCTGCCATAATTATTAGAGACAAATCTATTTTTAACATTATTCTTAAAAAACAAATGCAACCTCCTGAGCGCAACGCCAACACTTCGAACATGTGTCATAGACAAAAAAAAAAGATTTAGGACCCACATTATGGCAAGTGCTTCGCTCCCAAAAAATGTAACGGCGAACCTTCGCATATGACCACTCAGTACAACGTAATGCCCTCATCTACTTGCCGTCGCGTGTTCCCGTTTACAAAGTGGATGAGGGCCGGAATGAGAGAAGCAGCTGCGGAGGAGAGGCATATTTAGGCGATCATTCATGCACATGCACCGTCTAACCATAGGCTCAAGATTTGTGCAAACACAGTAAGCTGCTTCATGCTCAATAATGGCATACGCTATTTAATGTTGTTATTCGTGGAACGGAATAGCAAACTGTTCGATAGGCGTTGAAATCAATTGTTCTGGCGCAACCAAAACCGTCGCAATGGCGCGAATACTTTCGGGACAAATTCGTCATGGCGGGTAGTTGTGAACCCATCTGAAGCCTATTGGGGGTCACTGAACCAGGCTGGGTATGGGACGGCGCTGAAGCAATAGGCGGGGAGAGACCCTGCTGATGCTGACCTCCACATCAGTGACGCCAGCGATCCCGGGAACAAAGCGGTCGCAGCTGCTGGTAGCAGACTTCCTCACCCACTAACCACACCCGACGCTCTGGAGCTGGCAGGCGCGTCGCCTACGGCTGTTCTCCGGTCGCGATCTGGCTACCAGATACCGTGGCTCCCTGCTCATTCAGCGTCCAACCTAGACAGCAGCCGGGGAGAAACATTTGCGTCATTGTTGGGAAGCCTCGTACACTAAGTACCGACCAGCACGCCCCAGCGTGGCCTTCTCAGTCGTCTTCCACCTCTAGCCGCAATGTGGCCGAAAGGGTCGCTCAGGTGAAGCCACTTTATTCCGCAAAGTAGAAGCACTCTCAAGTCTTTGTCACCACTTCCCCAACCTGCACCGCCGTCCTTCTCTCTTATAATTTGTAGCGCAGGCACATCATCACGGACTTAAACGGCACGTAAGACAGCACAAAGCGTTAACTTTCAAAACAGCCGTACTTATACCACCTAGAAACGACCTCTTAAGAAAGCACAACACAAAGGTTACAGGAAAGTGAATGGCATAGGCGCCGCTATTGACATACATGGTTTCCGACTAAAAAAAGATTGCTCGAAATAAAACACTAACCTGGCTTTTAGGGGGTCCGATAAGCTGGTAAGTGTGTGCCCGAAAGTAAGGCCAAACAAAACGAAAGACTTGCATTGTATATCCGTGCGAAAAAAAAACATAGTAACGAATTCAATCATGCAGGATGTCTGTCGTAGGCCGCATTCCCCTCACTGGTGTTGCGTAGATCGAACCGGTAGACGCATCAATGACAGATTGCGGGAGCACAATAACAAAGTAAGGAAACGGGGCGCCTGGGACGGTTCCCTTGCCCTTCACAGTTGCGTCTTCCCATCTATTATTATGAGCAAAAGTAAGTGTGAAATAATGCACTTGCTTATGCAAGCTAGACACGTTGCAACTGTTGGTAACACATGCGTTAGCAAACCCTCGATATCCTTATCAAATAGAGCTCGAATAAGTTCGCATGCGTTTAAAGAAATAGCTTCTTCAAATCAGTGCGGCCGCAAACGTGCTGCTTGTGGTTTTCTGTGGTTTGGATTTTACTACCTACACAATGTTCTCGTGTCCTATGACATTTTTAGCGGTTAAATACAGCTGTGAAAAGTGAAAATGAATTTGTGGTTGGTATAGTTGGCGCTGTGCGTTGTCTCATCTGCCTTCTACGTCCGTATCGTTGTGCCTGCACTAAAAAAAATTAAAGGGCCTCGCAAAAACCATATAACCACTCTCATCTCTCGCCTGCTTGTTTTCGCCACGCTGGAGCTTCCAGCGCGTTCACTGGTCACGGCGCGCAAGGCCAGCATGTCGGCCAACCTCCAGTCGTGCACGTGCCATCAAACTCGTTTTGGCTAGTCTTCTATCTCTTTCTAGTCGCCATTTCTCTGCCATCCACGCGGTGGCGGCACTATCTTCGCGCACCTGTGTTTCTGAAGTAATTAAGCTTCGTCTGTCCAGAAAAGAATCATTATCTTAAAATTCCCTTGATTTCTCTTTCTGCTAATTTTCCATTGTTAAATTCATCATAAAGCCCTGCGTAGTAAAAAGCGGCTACACAACATTGGAAGAAAAGAATTGGCCCCTTCAAAAAGCACCCTTCTTTGCGACGCAAGCATAGTATCCCTTTTAAGAACCATACGCAAAGATTCCATTAATTGTATGAAGATATTACAAGAAGATTTTCAGAATTTTCCTCAACCGCACTCCTCGCTAAATTCCGCATAGTGCACTGGCACAGCCGAATCGTTTTGGTAACACTCGTCTTTTCATACGCCTGGCGTCTATAGTAACACGCTTACATCTAATTACAATCATTACACCAAGAACAGGAGCTGACCGTTGTTGAACTTTCTGGCCTTTCATTTCTTTTAACAGCAAAAACTAATCGCCAGCTGCTGTGGGGTCATTCCTTTTGGAAAAAATTTATTGTTCTTGCCCAGCTGAGCCAGAAGGCATCAATGAACGTTTTTTTGCGAAGGCACATTGTATGATCCAGTCGTTCAAAACGTGTGCACGGCAAGACGTTGAAGTAATGTGACTGCGAAAATATGTTATATTTGAAATATTTGAATACTTTGGGTTCTTTTCGCAGCAGCAAAAGTCGCAAAAATTGCAAAGTTAGAATTTTTTTCGAAACGTGAGAAAATCTCGAAATCACAAAGTAAATATAGAATGGTAGCCCGGTTGACATGGTATAGCCGAAAAATATTTGAAGTTTTGAAGGTTCAGCCGATCGCCCGAAAAATAACTGGAATTCATCTTTTTCTTTTTTTTTTTTTTTTGCAGAAAGCTTCATGTTCTTAGTCAAAACAAGTAGCTTTGGCGGTCGGCTTAAAAATATATGTTATATAACATTAGATAGCTCTACATGTCTCCTATTCACGTGAGAAGTTACAAAAAGGTATTATTTTTTAAACGCGAAAAATTATCTTAGGCAGCATGTTTATCAGTTTTTGGCAGCATATTGATCACATCATACATATATGCCTAATAAGTATTGGGATAATTCCATTTTATCTCTCACGTGGGAAACTCATCACGCTTTCTTTTTCTGTCTTTAGGTCTGGTTGCAAAACTGATGTTAAAACTACTAACGCCCTATTCCTCTTCTCTGTGCCCATCTAAGATTTTTAGCTTGCTCTTAACAGCATGTCTTTTATTGCGAAGGACTATTTGATTCCGAATTTCCATGAGCTACTGTCTTGTTTAAATATCACCAACTCCGCAAATTTCATGCCGCAGATCTCCGCACCAATACTTCAGCGAGACCAATTTGCCACCGTTTACTGTCACCCCAGCGAAGCTTTATACGTGGTCAACCACCCCCTGCTTGTGATTAGGCTTGTACAACTTGGTGTTGGCTTTGTAGGTGTCCAACTCCTGCACGGTTATCATCACAGATCATGCTATGTAAGCGTCGATGGCCAACCGTTTTCTTCGTCCAATGCCACTGCAGATACCCTCATGGCTACGTATTAGGACCCCTGCTGTATTTCATTTTGGTTGTGTTTGCAAACTATCAAGAGAATGCCGCCTATCAAGGGTATGTGCAACGGCAAGACGTAAAGGAAACCTCCTATACACGCAAATTCAACAGCAGTAACTTACAGTCCTCACCAACCCCCCATTCCCAACACGCATTGACAATAGTGTCACCAGAAACACACGCTCCGACCTGACAATCACACACAACATTCGACAGGTAGAACGAGCCAACACTGAACACTGCCTAGGCAGTGCCCACTATATTCAGGTTGCCGCCGTTGTGGTTACTTCTCCCATCAGCCTATCAAACAAATCCAACTGACAGACTGGGCGGGCCTGCGGAAAGACCGAGAAAGCCGAGATTCACATAACATCACCAATCTAAAAAGCTGGCTCACTGAACTATATGAACAGATCAATAACCACTCAAAGTACTTAACACTCACCACAGAGAAGCCTGCTGTCGACTCCGCCCCCCTTCTCCATCTGCAGGACACGCGTCAGTCTCCTTACACGATGGCGCACACAAAAACATAACAGGCAACTTAAGATATATATATATATATATATATATATATAATGAGTTTGTGTATTTGCGTGTGTGTGTGTCGATCCACTTTTTCTTCTATTTTCACATTCTTTAGTAGCGGCAGTAACCGGCCCTACAGTGCATGACCTGCGGGATTTGCTGTAAGTGCCCACCTAGTTAGTGCACTTGTCCATTCTGTCTGCTGCTGAAGCTCTGATAGGCTGGACTGGGGTACGTGTCAGAAGGAGACAGGCGCCCCCCGCCAATGAGCACTTCAGCAGCAGACGAAATGGACGTGTCCGCTAGGTGGACACTTACAGAATACCCCCTCCACTGTGCGGGTGTTATGCTTTATTCTTTGAGATCTGACATCTTGCCTCTTTCTTTCCTCTTTCAGTTTTCCTTCTTCCGATCTTCTCTTTCTGTGTTTCTGTCCCCTCCTTTCTCGAGAGTAGGCAGGCACCATGCCCGTTCTAGTGGCAGTTGCCAGCCTGCTCCTCGCTTTCCCTTTCCTGTCAAGTGTATGTATGTGTTCTCAAAACTAATAATAATAATAATAATAATAATAATAATTGTCAATTCATGCAGTGGCGAAATCAGGTTTTTAGGTCATGAAATTGGTGAAAGTCTGCACCGATTGTCCATATACGCTACCAAGAAATGGATCAGCCAACAGACATCTCCAAACAATGCGCACAACGCGTTTTGGGGCCCTCAATCACATCCTGTTCAGCAATTCTGGCAACACCACATTGCGTGTTCAATTGAAAACAGAATCGCGAATGGTAAAAATTGTTGTCTCTCCTGGGGTTTTGTTGTTGAGCGCCTCTTTTGTCCAAGTGCGCTGCCATAACGCTCTACCGAAGTGCGCACACGGCGACTGCCGAGAATTGTTCAGTGCACGTTCGTGCATACTGATGCGCCCTCGCGCGAAAGCATAAACTTGCTGGGATTCTGTTCTATGTCGCTGTAAATTATTCATGACATTATTCATTTGTTTATTTATAGATATTTTATTTATTTGTTTATTTATAGATATTTATTTATAGACTCTAAAAGTACGTACCGTTTCTTCTAGGAGATGCGTTAGAAATGTCATGCTGCTCAAGCCTGCCTGAAGGTTACGTGAATCATATTTTTGAATTTATAGAAGAGCAACGTCACTCGCTTAAAAGCCGTCTTCTCGACATCCAGGTTAATGCAGAAATAGTGGAATTTAGAAAGAAGAGTAGTTACGCGTCTACATTTGACGAGTGACAGCAACATTGAATACTAGGGCCAATTACAAACATTAAGGCTCGAACAAAACGGGGAAAAAATGGCAGTTTTGTCCGAAGGCGAAGCATTGACAGAGATCGCAACATTAAGCGTTAAACTCGAGCTCCTCGGGCGGACATGGGACAGTACGCGAAGGCGACATGGCAGGACGTATCGTGAGAGACAACTGCTGTTATGGTGCAGGAGCAGCAAAGGCGTCATGGCAGACGCCAGGCCTATCACAACACTGCGGCGCGATGAGGAACGCGGCGTTACCAGTGTCGCCGCACCTCGATAGAAGTGTGCGAGATGGGACCAATGGGAAATCGTCGGCGTTTGTCAGCGCCCAGTGATACGATTGGATAGATTCAGCTTGACGTTTACTGTCTGTTGCACCTGTACTGAACCACGGAGTGTTATGCACGTACAGCTGCTCAACTGGAACGCAAATGCGTGCGCGAGTGACGCTCGTGCCAGCAGTGGAGCTGGACGCTGCCCTGGCAGAGCCGACTGAGCGGCGCGGGATGGTGCGTCCACTTGGCTTCGTCGCTTTTGCAGTCAAACGCGCCTCTGGAGACCTTGAAACCCGCTACGCGGTAGCAGCGCATGTGCGTCGATACTTGAACAGCACGGCGGCGCAAACGAGTGTCCGCCTAATTGGTATTAAAATAAAAGAAAAGCTGCACACGCATAGCGAACATATGTAAGAGAGTCTCAAGAAAAATTAAAAAATATGATGGTGGTTCGCGGGATTTCATATTGTCTAGCGCACATACCAACCCTCCAGAACGAATGCAGATTCTGCAAAATAAGCACGGCGCATTCTTATTCGATGTACGTTTATATTTGCTCGATTTTTTAGCGTGTATAGTGAAATATACTTAGGTGATACTCTGGTCTGCATTTCATACACTACTGCTTTTGTTGTTTTATTTCGTCTTTATTTTTGCCACGAAATGATGTGCAAGTAACTTACTAGTCGAGATGGCAATAGCCTACGAGCCTGGCATTCCCGGACATGCAGGCGCTATCACGGGTGGCATACTTTTTTTCTTTCCTTCATTCACTCAGCGACTCATAACGACGCTAGCCGTTTCCATGGCAGCATTAAGACGCAGCCGGCTGTCCACTTTCCCTTCAAATGTAGAGACAGAGAGAATAAAAGGGGCAAAGAAGGGTATCAGAGGGGGGCTAACTTGTGCCGGGGTAGAGGAACTATTGAATAAGCATACGAAGTCCATAAACAAGTCATTGCCTGCAAAACTGCAGCCCAATGTATGGTCTTCTGAGAAAGTTGTCTACGAAAATTATGTGTTTCGGCAAAAGGATCAGGACCTCATTGGGCTTAACTGTTAAGTTAGTATTTGTGTCCCTTCCTCAAGCACTCTGATCGGTGAACGACTCCGGCAACTTAAGTCGCTTATTCAGAGACGAAACTTTGTAGCTGCTTCGCGCACTTCGTAATTTTGCTGAATTGGGCACTTTGAACAGATCGAATATTGCCTATCATATGCACTCCCATGGGGTAGATGGTGAATCAGGCAGACAACCACCAGTCATTGTTCGTTATTTTGGCCTTTAATTTCGTTAATCTATAATGCCCGTTTCTTTTTTCTTTTTGTCTTTCAGTACCAGCAAGCCAACTCTGAAATTGTGCTTGTTCCTCACCTCTGTATACTTCATCTTCATTTTGTTCCCTCTGTGAGCTCTTTTATGACTGGCCATCTCCCAGTGCTTATGTGAGATTGCCTGTGAGGCGCAAAGCAAGAAAAGGGCGGTCGGTCAGCCACGCTGGCTGTTTTATATGCAGTACAGTTAGTCTCACTGCTCAGACATAACAATGCGACATTGCCACGGCCCACCTCGACTACAGGTGCTGCAGTATGTTGTCCTTACCCCGTCCCTTGACATGCGAAGCACCCTATAGTGTCGGATGCCAGCTTGTGCACGTACGTCGATAAAGCACGCGATCGTTGTGCGCGTAACTGTAGAATGAAATCCCACAGGCTTAGTCACCAAATCGCGATCCGGCGTGTCGGAATCGACATGCGCTGTGCTTCTCAGGCAGTGTGCGTGACGACCGTACCCTGCACCGCATTGTCGCCAGTTCATTTGGTGCAGAAGCCGTTTTCTCCTGATTTAGCTAACCTTTTGTCGCACTCTGAAGCTAGGGTGAACACGTACATCAGTGTCACAAAAACGAATTAAGGCATTTAAAAGGCGCTTAAGCATTCAACCTCACTGACACTGACAAACACGGCGACGAATATTGACGCCTTCTGGCGATGATCTAGTTCGATGTCGCGCTTTGAGCAGCTTCCGGATACGGGAAAGCAAATAATTTCCTCTCTGCTCGTAATACAAAGGCCCATAACTGCGACATCTTTCTTCTGCTAATGTCTGTTATGCCGCAGCGTGAGTATTTCGTCTCTAATTAGGAGTTCCTGCCCAACCTACCAGCTAATGTCTCTATTTTCCGGATTTTGTCATCGCGCTCACTCTATCGAGGCTGCACGTGGTACGTTATCTGCAGTATCATGTTCCCATGAAAATTCCGAATGAGCGTTACATGTCCAAAAGTATAAATACACAAAATTTGGGCGTCCGTTATGTAACTACGAAGCAGGCGCGGCCGTCGTCCTTTAAGCAAACGTTCTCCTGCGAGAATGCCCTCTGGCAGGGACGTGAACTGTGGAGCGAAGGAGAAAAATACGCGGCTTAAATTCCGTCTTCGATGCCGGCGGCTGGATTTTCATATTTTTCCCATGACTGATCGCCTGTGGGCTGTATGTCGGACTCATTTGTGCTTCACCGACTCCGAGATTAGAGTGGATATTTCAGCCTGACACCATGTCTCCAGTTTTCGCGCCTTTTCTTTGCACAGGCGTTGGCCAAACTCTTAGGCAGATATTGTATGCATTTATGCGAATGTACACAGATATAGTCCAGCCCAAGAGCAGCAGCCATCTCTATTGAGATGAAAGTTGAATGTTTGCCGGGTGTTGTGCATCCCGTCGCAACCCAATTTTCTTTGCCATCTGCTGTGTGCCAGGGGCAAGGATAAACAGGGCCTCTTGCTTTCGCTTTCAGAGCAAGTATATTACAGAGACGCATGCGCAATCTTCTCTAGATCTGCCACCAGCTTTCCGGTGTGTTCTTTCACACGACGAGACGGCAGCCAGCGCTGCAAGTCATCTGTCACAGTGACCCTCCTGGCAACGTGGCTGCGAGAAAAAGGATGCAGTGCCCGAGGTTGGGCGAAAACCTGGCTTCGGTTATACGCGTCTGTTATAACGTGGGCGTATAGATGGCCTCTGGAATGTGCGTCCACTGATTTCAATCCTATAGCCGATTTCTGGTACACTGACAGTTTTCTAATATAGCTACACCCCGAGGTATGCAATTCAATGCATGCCTGTAAACCAGTGTTCGCTCTAGCGACGGCAAAAAAATACGATGGCGGCATTCTAGCGAATCAAGACCCGCCTACGGCGACGTAAATATTCGCACCTTGAGCATAGTTCGGCATGCATGCGACCTTCGCAGCACACTCATGATTTCGGTCTCTTGAGAGGATGCCGTGGGACACAGACCGTCCGTGTTTGAGTGCTGTCAGTGGCCGTATAACCGTGCCACGGCTGCAGTGACAGAGAGCGCCTTTCGGTAGCGGCACAGGATGTGCACTGCAAAGAAAAGGAAGCCACTGAATGAGCACTGCATGAGAGATTTTGCGTTGGTTAAATGGGTTTTGTTGCTTCTTGCCTGATACACTTCACCACAAATTACATTTCTGATATTGCACGTTGTAAGCACGAAGGGACCCGAAAGCCGCAACCTTTGTTCTTGCCAAGAAAAAAAAATTGCGCACAACCGAATCACATGTTGCAATCAATGTGAGTTCAAGCTTCAGTCAAGCGGTGAGTATTAAATTTTATAGATACATGGGCGATCTGTACATTTTTGTTTAGTGAGACCATATGCATCATACCTCTACGACCTCAACCAATGTTTACGTTTATCCACCGCAAAGGTCACAACTTTAATCTCATTCAACGTTTATGTTTAGGCACTGTGCCGCTCACAACATATTCCGAAGTGCAAACAGCAAGTCAATCATCCCATGCAGAGTTTAAGACATCAACGTAGTGATGTCACGAGGATGAAGGCAATGTATGATGCTTATCCGTGGTGATGACAGGTGTATGAACAGTCATGTACAAGACCAGTACGGCAACATTTAATGATTCTGGACCCCTTGCGTCAAAGTGGCACATACCCACTCAAGAGGACTGGCCAAGAAAGAGCACACATCCAGGCAAGGCAAAGAAAACAAGGACAATAAAAGAATCCACGGAATATAACGCGCTCTTTGAATAATATGTCAACGTGTTTTCATGATACCTATGAGCCAACATTATATGTTCAGGTTTTATGTAGGAATCAATTTTTTTATAACGTAGAACAGAAGCGCACTTACTCGAACTAGGTCTGTCAGTGTACAGGGGTTATATACAGAGTGTCCCGGCTATCGCGCAGCAAGTCTTTTTTTTTTAAGGTGAAACTTTGTATGCGGATGATAACAGTTGCATAGGTTGTTACAGCAACCTTAAGAAGCACCCAGTATTTTTCGTGTTCTTCCTAATTGATTAGTTGGTATAAGTCTTACCTGACAATTTTTTTTTTCAGTATTATATTGACGCCAGGTATGCCACCCCTATATGTTAGAGCACTTTCGAAAACATCAATGTCAATTGATGGCAAGCCCTGTTTTCTAGTCTAGCTTCGCAAAAAAAAAATTCCTTTTAACATCACTATTTATGTATTGAATCCAGTGCTGCCATGATTTTGAGCGACATTTTTTTATCGAAGCTAGAACAAACAGTTGTAACAGTGCTTGGTACCTATGCAAGTGCTGTGAGTTTTTATATTTGTGGATTATATCTTGGTGCTCTTGTTATGGTGACGGGGAAGACTTGTTGAAGCAGTCTTCCGACGGTATATCAGATTGTTGACAGTGCTTAGCACCTTTAGTTGTGACTCGCGAGCTCCCGGTAGATATCATTTTATTATTTTACGTTTCCTTTATTTAGGGTTGTATTTTTCATCCACGGAGGTTCATTAGAGCTAACAAACCATTCCCGTCGCTTAAATTCTGCCATCCTAAGCTTGTAAAGCAGAGCATTGTACGCTCGTATTTTGACAACGCTATGAAGTAGTAGTGCGTCCACCGCTGACAAAACAGTTTTGAAGAAGAAGCCCGTTGCCTTTCTGAAGCTGGGTATCTGCGGGCCATTATGTCTCTCTGTCACAGAAAACTATTTCGGGCAACTCAGAAAAACCTATCAACGCTGGCTGTGCTGGGCCACAGAATTTCGAAAATGTATCCATAATGTTCTCTGCATTCATACCGTTTCGCATAACCTGAAAAAAGTGGGTAAAAGGGCAGGCGTTATAGTAATTTTTTTCCGCCCTGGTTTAGTTTGCGAAATTGGGGCGGGCAATAAAAAGAGAGGAACAATCCTCAGTGCACAAAGCAACATCATAGCAGGTTTGTACGCTGTGAAGAAAATCTGGTGCACGCGGTTTCTTGGTCATTCGGCGTGACATACATATGCCAAACTGGCTGATGCTTGAACAAGAGACTGAAAGAGCATAGGTACAACCCAACAAAAGCAATGTCTGGACATGAAATTTGCATTCTGAAAGCTGCAGTTGCACACCTTTGTTCGAAGAGACTAGCGTTCTGTGGAGATTTGCCGATCGGCCGACAAGAGAAATTATGAAAGTTCTAGAGATAAAAAGGCTGGGGGGATCATGTTACAGCATGCCCTCTGTTATGTTTCAGAGAAGGGTGTCTGCTTCCTATCGGTATCTAGTGTGAACCCGCAGTACGTTTGTATTCTTATTTTTTTTATTTTTTGTACTTGTGCTGAGGCGTATATCGCGTTAATTGTTTGTCAGCCGGCATTTATTCTGTGCGATCAAAAAAATAATTTTCAGTCATTAGTGCGTTTTCTGATTCTCGGTCTCCTTGCTTGTCCTCTGTGTTATCTGACGCAGTGTGCTGCCAGAGCAACAGCATTGGCAATTTCACAAATAGCCTGGCCATTGTTATCCTGAATTCATTGAATTCAATGAATCCTTACCAACTAGCTCAGCTTTCTGTCGTTCTAATACGTTATCCTGAATATCCTCTGTCATGTTTCTGCTGGATCTAGAGCACACGCATCTTCAGAATGTTTTACTGCTATGAGTAGAGTTTTCAACTTTGTTATATAGTTTGAGTATTCACGTTCATGAATTTCTTTACAAAGTCACCTGGACTGCTTGTACTGCATGCTTCAAGTACTGTCTTGTGAGCTTTACTGTGAACATAATATTAATAATGATAATAATAATAATAATAATAACACCAACAGCAACAGAAACAATGACAACAAGGGGGTTATGATGACGGCGATGTCTTAGTTCAAATGAAACACAAGCAGGGCCGTTGTATAGAGAACCCTTCACGCTGTCCTTATGTGCACATGGTAATGCTGATCAGATAGATTATGCTTGCGTTGTTCGCTTCCTTATGCAAATTGGTCCCACGTCAACGCTATGCAGTCAGCCCTGATTGTACGATCCCTGCTCGGTGTGTAAGCAGCCAAACGATCTTGATGGCAAAGCTTCGGCGACGTGATAAACTTCCCACAGCACCATAGGCGAGCGTTACTCGAGGACACTGCATTGTGTACACAGACGCGGCTGCTGACGCAGGTCGAGTCGCTTCCGTCCGTCCAACGCAGCCTGAAATGAAAGATACTCGACGCTGCACAACAGAAAATCAGAATGCCTCGCTACTTGAGCTGCGAGCCGTGCGTGGTGCAATCAAAGCCGCCGATGCGCTGAATAGCATTAGGGAAGTCAACATTAATAATGACTCCCTCAGCGCTCTGCAGCACCTCAGGAAAGATTACAAGCCACCACGAAATTTCTAAAATATTCACAACCTTCACAGGTCATCCCCATTCACTGTCTTTGTACAACCTTTAGGTGCAGGTACACGGTAGGAAACAGTGCAACGATCTAGCGGACGTAAATGCGCGCAGTAATTATGCACCAGACGTTACAGCAGATGCCCTCCCCTCCGGCACCGGCTGTACTCTTTCAGGTCGAACATGACTTTCCTGCCAGGACGCACGCGCCTAGTAACACCTCCGCATGCCTGCTCCTTCGCTCGTCATCTTTCTCGGCTGGAGGAAGTTTCTCTACGGAGAATACAGACGGTTCCTATGCCTCCCGTCAGCTAGGTCATGGGTGCAAAACTTGAAGACTCGGTGAACCACCGTAATTACTCTGCTCTACACAGCTAACATTTACTATAGCTATTTATTTATTTATTTATTTATTTATTTATTTATTTATTTATTTATTTATTTATTTATTTATTTATTACATACTGTCAATCCCAATTGGAGGGCAAAACAGGAGAGCAAAACAAAACGAGAAACAAAAACAGTTGCAGATAAAGTGTCAGTACGCAGTTACAGATATTATAAAATATTAGTTGGTGTTGAGGGAGCAAAAAATCATATAGTTTAAACATTACAAACAGACATACATATGGCACATAATGATCACATTCTGTCCAGCAACGACGGCTGCTCGAGAAAGGATACTAACAGCTGCCAAGCTACGAGAAGATCAGGCAGACAGTTGCCGGGTTATGGATGACCAATTCGCTAATCTACTACAGCAGTTTCAGCATTAGGAAGGCCTCGACGCTTTTTTTAAATAAACATCTACGCGGAAGGACGAGCGTCACAAAAAAAGTAAAGTAGACGTGTACAGGCACCATGGTTTCATCAACGTGCTATGACACAATTATATTTGAAATCACCGTTCTCGCCAGCTACATTTTTCTATGAAAAAAAAAGTCGATCTTTGTACAAGGTGCAAATTTTTTACACTGATTCTTGACAAAAACAAACTGCAGCGGCAGAACGAGTCGTCGCATAGCTATAGTTGCGCCAGTCTTAATTACTAACTTCACTCCTTCAGCGACCGCAACATTCTACAGTCTGTTGGCGACGCGTAGGCACGCCAAAATTAGAATTTGCGTTCTCCGCTGCTAACCCAAGGAAAACAAACCAGCCAAAGGAGGCAGCCAAGGACCAGCTGGCTCCAATTATGAAACGCGTCCACAGTATACTCCTTCACACACTTTCTGCCAGCGGGAATACGTGCAGCTGACCTGATTGAAAGGGAAATGCACCGGTGCTCTCCCGCAATGCCAGGGCATCGATCGCGTTCAAGCGACGCCCGGGTTCGCGCAACCAGCGCTGTCAGCAGCGCCCAGACCGGAACGGCTCCGCAGGGTGAAGGGCGCTACAGCGGCGCGGCCATAATTGCGCTCAGAGGCTGCGCATAATTAAATAACGTATTAGGCGTCAAGAAAGCACACGTCGGTAAACCTTCCCCACACGAAGGTGCCAACAAACAACGAAGACTCTCGACGCAAGTGATCGCAACAGCGCTGGCTTGCCCGACCCGCATGCAAACACCCGCTATGGTTTGACACAGTGTCGCGGCATAATAGGTGTCTCGTGGGGAACCGTAGGCGCCGACTACGGGGGCCGCTCCGGGGCCCGAGCCCGGCCATGCCGAAGCCCCACACACACACCTAAAATGTCATTACCAGGTTTCTATCGCACGCACCATTTGAGGTTTCTTTTGACTTGCCTCGACCTTTTCATTTAAAATTGTATTGTGCCTAATACCTTACTGCATCATTGTTGGCGCGGACGTGCACGGCTTTAATTCATGCTTTCGCTTTATTTCTCCAAATTTTGATAACAGGAGGAGAAGCGCATTAGAAGCACCAGCGTCCCCTACCTCATCAGAATTTTCTCACTTTAACATTGTTTTAAATTTCCACTGTAAAGACCCCGCACATATACAATATATTTAAATATACGCACAGGACAAAGTTTGTTATACGTTTGAAAAATAATGACCTAGCCAATTAAAAATTATTTCTAAAGGTACGGATAGCCTATTCCTAGCGAATATGTTGCTGTATGTTCACCTCGCTTCCAAATGGTTTGCGTGCTTTTCTGACCCTGAAAAGATTCTGCAGACTTCAGTGACACCTTCAGCAGAGTCTTTTATCAATGGCGTGTGAAATGTACGTGAATGATATGTGTTTCAGTATTGCTTCTCTTTTCAGTAAGCAATGCTAACGACACATGAAAAAAAAATAAAGGCACTTCCAATAATTTACATTTATTCGGGATGGAAACATCGTCACTTGCACGCCTAGGTCATAAATATATAGAGGGTATCCCAATTAACTACCGTGCACCCAGAGTTTGTTTGTTTTTTCTTTTTTAAGAGCAATTGCGTTACTCGGAGAAAACCTAGTGCATACTGTTTCTTGTGCGTATTGGGTAGCTGCCAGCAATTTTTTCATTATGAATATTTAATTGGGTAATTGCAATTATTTGTCTAACTCGACACGTACTATCCTAATTATCAAAGTGTCAATGAGGCATTTGTAGGCGCAGCCAAGGGACATGTAACTGCGGTATCTTCAGCAGCGTGCTAACTGCGCACTTATTTTTCCGACTGATAAATACAGCCCGCGAAATATGAAAAATATCGCGCCGCTGCGCTCATAAAGCAGTGCCCTCGAACAAGCTCCCTCTGAGTTAGCCAGACCGAAATAAAGGAAATAAAGAAAAAATACGTGATCGAGCTAGTGCCTTATCTGCCGCGTCCCGCCTGAAGTAACACGCCGTGTTTGGCGTTAGTTGGAAACAAGCTGTGATAGCTGTTGTCTTAGCGTACATAAAGTGGACGGATGTTTTTTTTTTTCTTTTCTGTTTTTGCAGCAAAACCGATCACCACAAAAGCGAAGTGACAACGCCAGTGCGAAGGTTTAAAGGTGCGTTTTGTTTCGTCCCAGTCGCCATGTCTTTCTCTAATGATCAGAAGGAAAACATGATCCTTGCCTTGGGAGCTGCAAATGGCAACAAGAGGAAGGCCGCAAATATACAGGATGTTTCAGCAATACTTTCAAAAATTTTTAAAGCTTTCCTTTGGCAGTTAGCTCAATTCTAGTTGATGGGCTGGTCAAATCGAAGAGGCGGACATTACTTGCACAAAAAATGAAATGGATAATCCACCAATTAACACAAATTTATTAATTAACTTTCTAACTAATTCATCTATGGCCCATATTGCAATTTACAAATTCTAGCCGTGGAGTTCGCAAGGCCACTTGGAACGAATTCTCAGGATGACATCAGTGTCGAGATGTTA